>NC_063178.1:38374531-38674531 GCF_023159225.1 Perognathus longimembris pacificus
TGGTATGTATACTCATATATGTTTGTATGTATTTATGTGTATCTTTTTATTGGCAGAGATTACACTGTAGCTCATGTTCTTTCATCTAAGCCTCTTGCAAATCCCCCAGGAAAGAATGTGTAAAAATCTTCCCTGGGGTTGTGCATCTGTGGCCTTCTATCCAAGAGAAAAAACATGAGTTGGAAAACATGTTTTCAGATTTTCCTTCATCATGCAGGTGCTATGATTTCCTCCAAGAGAACAGACAATGAAGCCCATGGGATGAAATTTTCTTTGATATATTTTGTCCAATATCTGTGTCAAAAATCTATTTACATGAACGCCATTTGGGATTATGCCACTGGATTTCATCAGAGAATGCCATGTCATGTACTGTGCCAATGAGATGATGACCAAAGATATGAGGGTATCATACCCATAGGGTCAAATCTTACACCCTATGTCCCTTAGAGCCACAGAGGATTGATGGTTGATGCAAGCAGGTTTCAGAAGGTATTCCATATGCAGAGGCCTCTACAAATGTACTTATTTCATATTGTCGAAGGAAGCAAGCATGCTGCTGAAACTAGCAATCAATCCCTGCCGGGCCAGCAGGCAGGGGGACAAGAATCCTGACTGAGGGGTGGCAGGGATACGGAAAAGGAAAAATAAGGCAAGAGAAAAAAGACAAGAGACAAAGATGGGGTACGGGAGGTCTGCAGCCATAAGGTTGAACCTCAAGACTGCAGCAACAGTTTATTCTTAACTTCCAGCTTATATGCAGTTTTGGAACCAGAGAATAGCATAGGGTTGTTAAAATTCCAGAACACAAAGAGGCTTTGAAGTTTACAACATTTGATTACAGTAAACACAAGGTAACAAAGCAATTCCGGACAGTGGCTGTGGACTTTGCCTTTAGCATATCCTGGCGGTAACAGCACAGCCAGAGGTGATAATGAACCTAGGTGCAGGTTTGGCTCCCGACATCTTGGCGACATCGGCACAGCCAGAGGTCAGGATGAGCTTAGCTGCTAGCTCGGCTCCCGACATCAATCAATGGCAAAATTGAGACACAATTCCATTCTGAACTTTCACCTTCAAACTGGTAATTTTTTTCTTAAACTTTCTAATATTGATCAAGTTATTTTCATGATGCACCTGTCTTTGAACCATGTGGTAATCGTGTCATTCTTCTGTATCCTAAGCCTTAATCAAGATGAAAAACAACTATATGCTTCCACTTGTCAGAATTCCATGCAGAGACCTCAATGGTCTCAGAGAACTGGGCCATTTTATGTCATTTTTTGGCCATTTTCACCCAATTATCTGTTTTCAAAATATTGAACTCAGGGCCTTGGTGCTGGCCCTTAGCTTTTTCTACTAAAGTTTGGTGCTCTACCACTTGATCCACAGCTCTACTTCTGGCTTTTGGTGGTTAATTGGAAATAAGAGTCTCATGAACTATTCCCCTCAGGCTGGCTTTTAATCTCAATCCTCAAATCCCAGTGTCCTGAGTAGCTAAGGTTATAGTTGTGAGTCATTACATTCCATCTTGAAATTTTCTGGTATTCAACTGATATGCTGCTTTTCCCTAGTGAATTTAATAAATTTCTTGATTCCTCCACCTCCTGGGACCATAGGAAGATGATAAATAAAAATAGTTGCTTAAGGACAGCCATAATAATTCAAAATGTGTTTATGGCATGTGTATAAAATGCAAGGAACTACACATTCGTAACTTTCTCACTATTTCCAGTCACCTTGATGCATTTTCATTAATTCCTCACAGTTTATGTTTTTTGGTGCTAGTATTGGGGACTGAACTCATGGCCTGGGGGCTGTCTCTGAGCTTTTTTGCTCAAGATTGGCCATCTACTACTTGAGCCACAGCTCCACTTCTACTATTTTGCTGGTTCACTGAAGACAAGTATCTCATGGACTTTCTTGCTTATGTTGGCTTTTCAACTGTGATCGTTAGATTTCAAGCTAGGAATACAGGTCTGAGTTATCACACACAGCTTCAGTGTATTTTAATAGATACACACCGTCTTACAGAATTCTTGCCCAGGGATTATTAGCAGCCTTTTCCCTCCAAGTCTTTTGCTGTCTTCACCTGTACCTGCCTTAAAAGCTGTTCTTAACCAGTTAAGTGAAGATCACCTTCTGTGCTGAGCACTAACAGAATTCATTTGTATTTAGGCAAAAGCAATTGCATTCAAGTTTTGTGATCAGCTTGAGGAGCTATGAACCCAAGTGCTGGTCTTAGAGCTGCATTTCAGCTTATAAATAAAGACGAGTAAAAGCCATGGCTTGGAAGCATTCTTTTTCTCTCTCTCTCCTTCCCTCCACCCCTCCATGTGTGTGTGTGTGTGTGTGTGTGTGTGTGTGTGTGTGTGTGTGTGTGCGCCAGTACTGGGATTTGAACTCAGGCCCAATTGCTGTCCTTTAATTAGAATTTCTACTAAAGGATAGTCAGTGATTATTTGCTTGATTTTAATATACATTATAGTTATTTCCTATGTGGGGATTGCACAGAACACAGAGCTATTCAGTACCTTCTTATAGCCTTTATTAAAGTCAAGATCTTTTTTCTACAAAGGAAGTATTATGTTATCAAATCATAAATAAAATTTCTGGTGGCATTGACATGATATCAGGAAAAACTTGTCATCAAGAGTCATATAAATCCAGGTTCCAATGGCTCACCCATGTATTCCACTTAGGAAACAGAGGTTGGTGAGAAGCAGTTCAAGGCCAGCCTGAGTAAGAATTCCATGAGGAGACCCCATATCAACAATTTTATATGGTGGTGTATGCTTGTCATCCCAGCCACAAAAGTGGCTAAGATTGAGAAAACTATTATACCTGGTCAGCCTTGGTTAAAAAAAAAAAAAAGTCATGTGACCACGCCTACCTGACTCAAAAGAAAAATCTGGGTCTGGTGACACATGCCTCTCATCTGGGCCTTAGTTGGACTTGCAAATTGGAGGCTAAAATTCTTCTATCTGTACAAAACCTGTTCCTGTTTCAAAAACAACTGGAGCAAACAGGGCTCGAGTGGCCAAACACATGCCTCATTAGAAAGCATAAAACCTATAGCTCAAATCAGTGTTATTAAAAAAAAAAAGGTTAACACAACATACAAAGAATCAAATAGATGAGCTTAAAAGTGTAACCAGGATACCAAGAACTGGTGATTTCACACCTGTCATTCCAGATACTCAGGAGGCTGAGATCTGAAGTTGTGGTTCAAAGCCAGCCCAGGCAAGAAAGCCCATAAGACTTTTATGTCCAATGAACCAGCAACAAGCTGGTTGTGGACCGCTAGCCTTGAGTCTGGAACAAAAAAAAAAAATTAGGGATATTGCATATGATCTGTTTTTATGCCCAGGATCATACATAAGTGCATGGGCCCCTGTACTCACACACATACACCCACACTCATACAACACACAAGTGTGACAAAGCAAGGAGAAAGTACCCTCCCATTGATCTGTGGTCAGGGGTCAACAAACAGATGGAGTCCCAGGAAAGGCCAGAGCCATGAGACAGAGACAACCATTCCGAGAGCTGGACAGTTCTGCTCTTAGGGTGTCTCTGCTTTGGGCTCCAATGCTTGTCAAATGAAGACCCATGCACCCTAACATCTCTGAACAAATGGACACTGAAAATCTAAACACAACCTCTGTATTCACAATACTCTTATTCTTTGGTGCCTAAAATGATACCTTTGTATGCATGCTTTATGATTATTTTTATTTTTTGATTGATTGATACAGTAAATTATAGACAGTAAGTGGCTGTCCCACAACTTAGAAGTTTGCTTACAACCATTCAGAAAAAGATGATTGTGTTCCAGTTCTTTCCAGGCTGAATTCACTCCAGATTCCTCATGGGTGTTCACAGGATACATGTACCCTACTAGCACACAGAAACTCCTAGGGCTCCAGAGCTAGGATTGAAAAGCTAAAGACCAAACATGCTATCCCTTGCAGCTGGACTGAACTTTGGAGTTTAGGTCCCTGGAGAATGCACTTCTGTCCCGGATTTTATTACTGATGCTGAGAAGAGATTCCAGGAGAAAGGTTCTTGACTACATACACAGAGCAGAAAGTTCAGGAGAATCCTCCTCTGTCACCACCCAGAAACCATTGGATGCCAGGCTATAGAATTGGCATTTTTAAAATTTTAAAACTGATCTTCTTTCTTTTTTCACCCCTTTATTGTCAAAGTGGGGTTACAGTTTCATATGTAAGGCAGTGAGTACATTTCTTGTTCAGCTTGTTACCTCCTCCTTCATTTTCCCCTGCCTCCCCCCTCCACCATTTCCTACCCCCATCATGGGGAGTTGTACAGTTGGTTTATACCAAATGGTTTTTTATGTATTGCTTTTGGAATGGCTTGTCATTTTATCCTTTGTCTCTTGATTTTGATATTCCCTTCACTAGTTCTAATACATGTATATACAGTATCCAGAGTACTCAGATGAGATACAGTGATAGCAGGGGTACAACCACAGGAAGGGAATACAAGAGGAACAAAAAAACCCTTACAGTATCACATGGCATATTGAAAATAATTACAAAAGTGATAAAACACTTGTTTCAATAACATGGAGTTTATTTCACTTAACATCATCTTATATGTTTATAAGGGCATATATATTCAGCTCTTATGATCCTCTGCTGTGACTAGCCTAAACCTGTGCTAATTATTCCCTATGAGGGAAACTATAGAGTCCATGTTTCTTTGGGTCTGGCTCACTTCACTTAGTATAATTTTTTCCAAGTCCTTCCATTTCCTTACAAATGGGGCAATGTCATTCTTCCTGATAGAGACATAGAATTCCACTGTGTATATGTACCATATTCAGAATTGGCATTTTTTGTGGTGATGAGAGAATTTTGTACAGATCTGGACTTTGTGGGTCAATATTTTTTTCTTGTGTCTTAATGCCTTTGCCAAGCCATCCCAAACTTGAGAAAATATCTCAAAATCAACATTCCTTAGGCCCCTGGCTTGAGGATGGTAGCTCTCCAGAGGGAGAGCATAGAGCCTTTGTCTCAAATGACCCAGCCTGGCCATGAGGCTCATGAGATTTTTCAAGTCAGCCATGGAGATGAAGTTTGCCCAGAAACTGATGAAGCTGAGCTGGGAGCACTCTCTCAGAGCAGGTAGGATGGTCAAGAGGTGGGCATCAGTGAAGGTACAGTCCTCTAGAGCCAGGATTTCCAGAATGGAAGCCACTTGCAGCAGTGGAGATGCAGTGTCTCAGGATTGAAGTGGTGCTGGAGCTGCCTGGTGCAGTGACACCAGGACAGAAGCCTGAGGTCAGTTTCTGTCATTGCACAGGAACTCCGAGACAAAGTCTTCAGTGGCTTTAAACTCCTGAGGATGGTGGACAGATTTCCATCAAACAAGATGACATCCTCCACATGAAGCTTCTGGACATGCTGCAACTGCCCTAGGTGTGCGTCCAATTGGCGATAATGCTAGAATTTCATGGGACCAGAATGGTAGTAATCAGCGACATCTTGGAGAATTTGAGGATGTGAAGGTTCTCCATCTGTCCCGGTAAGGTGCAAATATTTTCATGGTTTCTCCACACCAGAATTTGTTCACCACCAGTTGCTGGATGGAATCCAGCTTCACCACAAGCAGTGACTTCTGAATTTCAGAGATGGAACCAGACATAATTTGCAGCTTCCTTGAGCACAGCTAGACTTGTTCTTTCCTCTCCCTGGCCCACTGGAGCAGGATGGCTTGGCAGTCATCCTGGGCACCATCTTTGATGGTCAGGTCCAGGATTAACATCTATGGTTGCTCTTCTGTCATCCCTGAACAGCGTATTGCTGTTGGCTTGTAAGTCAGGAAGTCTGGATAAGAGATTTGGGCTTGGAGGGGTCCCCCCATTCCCAGATGATTGGGTGTTCATTCTGCAGACTGAGATATTGCAATTCTGACTGACTGGGAAGCTTCTTCTTGGCAAGTAGCTGATAGAGCCTTTCCAGGACAGCCTTAATGATTTCTAGGTCTGGTGAGTGTGCAAGGTCCACTAGGAGTAGTCAGGGGAAGGACCAGGCCTGGACCATGGCTTCAGCACCTCTCTGTGGCCCTGGGCATACACCTAGATGAAGAGTGAAGGTTACAGCAGCACTGGCACATCCTCCAGGGCAGAGATGGCCAGAGCCTGGTTGCTCAGCAGACTCTGCATGGCAAGACACTGGAGCGAGGGTGGCATCCCAGTGCTCATCTTGGTGGATGAGATGTGGATCAGGTGTTCAGGACTCTGATTCCCAGCATGGCCCGGCACTGTATGCAGGCTTCAGGACTCTGAATGTGGTTTTCTGGTCCCTGTGAATCCGTATACCCAAGGCCCTGCCCTCACAATTGGATATGAGATAGCTGCTTCTGATGGGATTTCTGAGCCAATTAACACCTGAGTTGGGTGTGGCACTAGAGATTATTTCAAGCACTGGTTTGAATCAAAAGTGATAGGATTGAAGGTGTGACTCACACAGCCTAGGTTGTCTTTGGAAGATAAAACACACTACACCAAAAAAGACTTCTTACTCTTATACCTTAATCCCTTCAGATATTCCCACAGATGTTCCACTGCTCTGAGCCTGCAAAGGTTCCAAGTGCCCCCAAGCCCAACCTTATAGCAGTTACACATTCTGTTTCTATATTTGTTTCACTCTCTTCTTCCCTTTTTCCTTCCTTCCTTCTTCCTTCCTTCCTTCCTTCCTCCCTTCCTTCCTTCCTTCCTTCCCTCCCTACCTCCTACTTGCCTCCATCCCTACTTTCCTTCCTCCATCTCTTCTTACATTCCTTCCTGCTGCCTTTCTTCCTTCCTGTTTTTGGTACGTTGTACTGAAAAATGATATCATTATACACATGCTTCTCATCTCTTTTTATTTTGATGGGTTGATACAGTAAATTATAGATAGTAAGGGATTGTCCCACAACTTTGAGGTTTGCTTACAACCCTTAAGAGAAACAAAATCATGTTTCAGTTCTTTCCAGGCTAAATTCAGTTTATATTCCTAATGGTGTGCACGCAGGACACATGTACTGTCAAAGCATTCAGAAACTCCTGGGGCTGCAGAGCTATGATTAAACAGAAAGGCTTACCAACAGTCTTCCTACTTCTTACACTCACACTGAACTTTGGAGTTTAGGTCCCCTGTAGAATGTACTTCTGTCCATGGTTTCATTACTGATGCTGAGAAGAGCTTTCTGAAGAAACAAATCAAACTACACAGGCAGAGCAGAAAGGCTAGGAAGATCCTACTTTGTAACTACCCAGAAATCATCAGGCTCCGGGCTGTAGAATTGACACTTGTTCCTTAAATGATTGAAATGCATATGGATATGGACCTTCTGTTTTGTCCCCATATCTCTCAATGACTGCATCAAGCCTGCCAAAATCTGAGCAAATCTCTCAGGGTCGATGGTTCTCTGCCACCACCTTTGAGTGTGGTAGCTCTCCAAAGGGGCAGGATACAGTCCTTGCCTCAAATGGCCCAGGCCATGTGGCTCAGGACGTTCTGCAGGGCAGCCATGGAAATGCAGTTTCCATAAAATCTGAAGAAGCTGAGCTTAGAACACTGGGTCAGGGTGGACAGAATGAAGGAGAGCTCCAAATCAGTGATACAACACTCCAGGGCCAGGGTCTACAGGGTGCCGGCTACATGCTCCAGCAGGGCTCGCAGGGGCTCAGGACTGAAGACATCCATGAACAAGTGCCTCAGATGCAGGTGCTTGAGCTCCCTGCTGTAGGGGCAATAGGAGAGCAACCAAAGTTTGGATTCTGTCATTGAACAATGACTCAGAGACAAGGTCGTCAAAGGGGGCAAGCACCTGAGGATGGGGGTAGTTTTCATGAAAGAAGATGTCATCTTGCACATGAAGCTCCTGTAGATGCTTCAGTGGCCCAGATATGCCTTCCATTTGGAGCTGGATTTATAGAAACATCCACCCATCATGGAGAATTTGAGGATGTGAAGATTCTTCATCTGGCCTAGGTAAGGTGCCATTTTTTTCATGGTTACTAGACTACAGAATTCACTCAACTCCAGTTCCTGAATGGAATCCAACTTCACCACCAGTAGAGCCTTGTGGATTTCAGAGATGGATTCAGACTGAACCTTCATCTTCTTCAAGCACAGATGGAATCGTTCTTTCCTCTCTCTAGCCCATTGGAGCAGGTATGCTTGGACAGAATCACGGGGACCATATTTGATGGTCAAGTCCATGGCTATGATCAAGGGTTGTTCTTCAGTCATCCCAGAACAGCAACTCAGTGTTTTCTTCTCAGTCAGGATGTCTGCTTAGGAGATTTGGGCCATGAACCTGTATCCCCATGTCCAGATGTCTGGGTGCTCCTTCTGCAGACCAAGCACTTGTTGTTTCCACGGACTGGGGCACTCCTTCTTAGCAATTAGCCAATCCATCCCATCCAGGACAGCCTTGATGGTTTCCAGGTCGGGTAACTCTTCCAGGTCCCCCAGGGGGAGGTAGGGGAAGGGCCAGGTCTGCACCATGGCCTTCAGCACCTCCATATGGCCCTCAGTGTAGACCTCCCTTAAGAGTGAAGGAAACAGAAGCACCAGCAGATTGTTCAGGGCAGAGAAGGCCAGGGCCTGGTTGCTCATCAGACTCTGCATGGCGAGATGCTGGAGTGAGAGTGGAGTCCTGTTGCTCATCTTGGTGGGTGAGATGTGGATCAGGTGTGCAGGGCTCTCTGAATCCCAGCAGAGCCAGGAAATGACTGCAGGCTCCAGGACTCTGTTTTCGTTCTCTGATCCCTGGGCCTCTTTTACCCTCAATTCCCACCCTCACTAGCCCATCTCAACCAATGAGAGAGCATCTTCTGATGGGATTTGATGGTCATTGCCCACAAAAGATCATGTACAGCACCCAAACCCTGAGTTCCATCCCCAGGGCTGGCTGAAAATTAAAAACCCAACAATGACACAATTCCAAAGACAGGAATACCTAGATCAAATGTTGAAGAAAACGTGTTTGTTGGGGGGTGGGGATTATTATCAAGTACAAAAGGATTTCCCATGAGAGCAAGAGAATTATTTTCTCAGGTCCCACACATTTTAGGTTGAGATTCTGCCATAGTTTATGTAGCAATTGTTGAGGCTTGATGAAAATGACATGAAAATGCAGGCAATACTTCAACTGATATTCTATAAGAAATACTCACTTCCTATATACACAGGTACAGCAAAAGAAAGAAAGAAGGAAAAAAGAAACAGAGAGAGAGGGAAAGAGGGAGAGAGGGAGGAAGGGAAAGACAGAAGTGTTGGAAGTTCCTAAAGTCTTGGAGATGCTATAAATTTGGGCTAATTACTTTTTTGGTTTTTTTTCCCAGGGTCAGGGTAGTGGAAAGTCTGTGGAAATTCTGAAAAGTTTAAGGTATAAGAGCAGACAGTCTTTTTTTGCATTGTATTTTGAATTTCAAAGAGAAGCGGGGCAGTGTGGTTGGAGCCCCTAATCCTATCATTTTGTATTGGAAGTACAGTACGAATTAATCTGAGAATGACACCCTGTCTAGGTGTGCTGGATGTGGGTCACTAGTCCCATCAGAAGTTGCTCTCTGATCAGGAATCTGCAAACAGCAGTAGAGACCTGGAGCCTGCAGTCAGTGCCTGGTACTGCTGGGAATCAGAGAGCCCTGAACACTTAACACACATCTCATCCACCAAGATGAGCACTGGGACGCCACCCTCACTCCAGTGTCTTCCCATGCAGAGTATGTTGAGCAACCAGGCCCTGGACATCTCTGCCCTGGAGTATCTGCCATTTCTTCTGTTTTCTTCACTCTTTATGGAGGTCTAAACCGGGGGCCACAGGGAGGTGCTGAAGGCCATGGTGCAGGCCTGACCCTTCCCCCTTGGGGGACTTGGAAGAGTTACCAGATCTGGAAACCTTCAAGGCTGTCTTGGATAGGCTCTGTCTGAAACTTGTCCAGAAGGAGTGTACAGTCAGTGGAAGCTACAAGTGCTTGAGCTGCAGAATGAATACCTGAACATCTGGAAACAGGGGTACACCTTCATAGCCTGATTATCAGACCCAGAAGTCCTTACTGACATGACAATAGCAAGTTGCTCTACAGTATGTTTAAAGAGCAGCTACCAATGATCCTTACATTCCTGACCACTGAAGATGGTTCCCAGGATGATCTGCAGCCCTACTTGCTCCAGTGGCCTAGGAAGAGGAAATTAGTTCATCTTTGCTCCAGGAAGCTGCAGATTCAGTCTGTTTCCATCTCTAAAATCCAGAAGGCTCTGCTTTTGGTGAGGATCAACTCCATCTGGGAAGTGGAGGTGAGTAAATAATTGTGTCCAAGCACCTTGAGAAAACTTGCTGCTTACCTGGCCCAGATGAAGAACCATCACACTCTCAAGTTCACCAAGATGCATTGCAATATCCAAGCTTTAAGCCTCAAGAATTCCTGGTACTCCTACAAATTTGGGGATAAATTTGTGGCAGCCGCAGTGTCTGCACAAGCTTCATGTGCACGATGCCAGGTTCCTTTACGGACAGCTACCTGTGACATTTGGCAGACTGATGCCTTTTAAGGTCTTGAGTTCATGTCAGCTGCAGGAAGCTGACCTAAGGATTTTGTCCCATCATCCTTGCACCAGGCAGCTCAAGCTCCTGTGCTGAGGTGTTTGTTCTAGGACCTCTTCAGTCCTGAGCCACTTTGGTGGCTGGCACTGTGGATATCCTGGCCCTGGAGGCCTGTTACGTCATTGATCCCCTACTCTCCGCCCACGTTCCCACCTTGAGTCAGTGCTCCCAGCTCAGCTTCTTCGGTGTCTATGGAAACTACATCTCCATGGCCGCCCTGCAGAACCTCCTGAGCCACATGGCTAGGATGAGCCATTTGAGAAAAGGACTCTATCCTGCCCCTCTGGAGAGCTACATCCCTGCAGAATGATGGCTAGGAAAAGATGACCCTGAGATATTTTCCCAGTTTCAGGCTGGGTTGGACCAGTCATGGAGAGACATAGGGACAACCCAGAAGGTCTGGATCTGCACCAATTTTTGTCATTATCAGAACGCGTGCCAATTTTATAGCCTGGGGCCTGATGGTTCCTGTGTGGTCACACAGGAGATGCTTCATTGCCTTTCTACTGTTCTTCCTGTGTCATCTCACCCCTCTCTGCTTGAATCTCTTCTCAGCCTCAGAAACGAATGCCAGGACAGAAGTATAACCTCCAGGGTGAAAAAGTTACAAAGTGGGAATAAACAGGACATCTGGTCCTGAATGTTCGGTTCAACTGTGGCTCCAGATCCCTAGGAGTTTCAGTGCTTTTGGGTACATGTGTGCTAGGCACAACCCATCAGGAATCCAAAGTGAATTCAGCCTGGAAAGAATTAGAATAAATATAATTTTATTAATGGTTGTATACAGACTTCTAAGCTGTGGGACAATCACCTACTATCTGTAATTTACTGTCTCAATAAATAAAAAAGAAAAAGAAAAGCATGAGTAGAAAGATATCATCTTTCATTACAACTTAAAAAAGACAGAAAGGAAGAAATGAAGGGAGGAAGGCCATCAGAAAATAAATAACAGAGGGTTAGAGGGAGGGAGGTGGGAAGGAAAAATGAAAAGAAAGGAAGTATGGAATGAAGGTAAGAAGGAAGGAAAGAAAGAAGGAAGGAAAGGAAAGAAAACAAAGCAAAGACAGAGTTTTGAATCTTTATCAAAAGCTAACAGTTTCCAATCATCTATGAAGGTGTGAGTTATTCCTGTCTGAATTCTCTCAGCACCTCCTGCCATTGTGGGGTTGTCATCTGACTTCCTGCCTCATGGCCAGGTTTATTCTCAGTGCTGTGGACCAAATGTGTTTATTTCTTCTGTCAAACTCTGTGTGTGTGTGTGTGGGGGGGGGGTTAATCAGAGATGGGAATCTCAAAAATTTCCCTGCCTGGGCTTAATTCAAACCTCAATTAACAGTTCTCCTCCACCTCAGTATTCTGGATTACAGGTGTGAGCCACAGGTGCCTTGCATATACTAATTCTCAGGAAGGTATATGTCCTATTAATGGTCCCTCTCTATTTCTCTTTTTCTGCCCCTCCCACCAAAATTAGGATCCTAATGTAACTATCAAAACTCTTCTTTATTTTCCTGCAACTCTAGACTCTAATACCTTGGTGCACATGGATCTGTTCACATTCTCTCACCATTGCTGCCTCACAGGTTCAGGTTTCTGGGTTTTTTTTTTTGTTGTTGTTGTTTGTTTGTTTGTTTTTGAGATGATCATTGCAATAGGGTCCATGGCCTTTCTCCTCTCTGTGGACCCTTCTTCCTCCCCAACACAAATCCACTCTGCGTCTGGTCAGTCTGAGGCACCCAAGCCACAGATTGATATGTTACACTGCCTGTCTTTAATCTTCCATGGCTCCCCTCTGACCCAGGATGGAGATCTCAGACAGTTCACGAAGTTGTTCACTGAAAGTTGTGCACTGGAAATGGAGCATGCTCTGTGCAATGTCCAAGACCAGATGTGTACAGCACATTTGTGCCTTCTGTAGAATCGCTTTCACACTTGCTGTGGCTTTACTGGCTCCTCTGTGAGTCATTTCCGAGGCCAAAGAGGAAACTCTGAATTGCTGTTCAATTGTTCAAATGTAAGCTCCTGTGTTCACTGTCTCCTCTCTGTGTCTCTGTCTGTCTCTTCATCTCTCTTTCTCTTTGTCTCTGTTTCTCTGTCTGCCTCTCTGTCTGCTTTTCTCTGTCTCACGTTATCAATGTCTCTCTAGCTCTTTGTCTGCTTCTTTTGTCTCTCTGTATTTCTGTCAGCCTATCATCTCCTCTCTCTGTGTCTCTGTCACTCTTTCTCTTTGTCTCTCTGCCTCTGTCTGTCTCCATTTTTCTCTCAACACTTTCATGGTTAGGACTTCAGCCAATGAATTTTGTTGGGGTTATTAATATCCAGATACGGTTCTTCCTCCTCCTCCCCATCTTCTATTTGTCTTTTAGTAGTTTTATGTGGCCAGGTTCCCTGATGGTTATTACACAGTTGACTGCTAGAGAAGCTGATTTTTGTTCACACATTCCAATTTCATGTATTGAACTGAAACCAAGATGAACAAGCCCATTGATTTTATTGGCTTAGCTCATGAGTTTGCTTTTCACTCATCCCTCTTCTGCTGTAGGTGGAGAAATTCCAGTGCTAGAACTAGTGATTAATGTGGTAAGAAGAGAACATAAATTTCTAGAAGGGCTTTTGCAGCTTTAGATGGTCAGAAATAGCCAAGTTTCTCCATAAGATTATAATCAGGTGCATAGAAGTAAGAGTGCTGAGAAGTGTTTCTTATGTGTGGACATTATGAGCAGCAGTAACTTTGGCAGGCATTGAGGTCTGCACTAATGTGGTTTTAGGCTTTTCCCTCTTTGCTAAGCCAGAATTACATGTCCCAGAATTCCCTTGTTCAAAATGACCTCCAGCTCCATGGGACTTGGATGGTAGAACAGAAACAGTAGCCACTAGGCTCTGAAGGAGAGGTCACCAGGGCGAGTGTAGCTCATGTTAGGTCTCCTGGCCCTCCTGGAGTAGAGTCAATAGCTGTATGCTATTCTAGAGTCTACATCCGGGTCAGAGGTGTGTCCAGTGTAGTTGTGCAGGGCACCATCTTCTCTGTGAGGTCATTTCTTCTTAGAATTTTGAAGTGATGAAAGTTGACTGCAAATTGAACTGCTTCCTCCTGGGATATAGCTTATCCACTCTCTCCTTTCTTCCCGGGTTATTTATGATTTGTTCATTTATTTAATCTAATTTTTAACCATCTGAGAGTCTTACTGTGTGACAGTGATGTTAGGCACCTCAGGCAGGACAGAATCCTTTCCATAGAGCTGTGCACTCATCTCCACCCTACTTACATAATATGCAAATCTTTGCAATAAATATTTATTCCTGGTTATCATGACAATTTTGGATTTCCTGATAAAAACCCTAACTGGTTAATCCGTATTAAGCCGGGCCAAATTTTAAAGTGTGCATAGGGTCAGTGAATTTTTGACTATGCTAAAAGGGAAGAATCACTATAAAAACCCTTGATTCATGTTGAAAGAGAAGGAAAAAGGAGTGACAGAAAGAATAAAATTGTCAAAGTGAAGAAACTAGAAAATAAAACCAAGCCAGAAGCTGGTGTTCTCTGTGCAGATCTGAGAGGGGGATTATGGATACCAAGCAGGTCCTGTCTCAGATTGCAGAAGAAATTGCCACCTTCAACACTACCTTCAGCTTCATGTTGGTCCTCAGGACCAGAGATAAAGGAGGATGGGATGATCTCAGGAAGATCCACAATAAATGTGAGAGTTTCCCAGTTGAGTCCTACTGACCTGAGAAATGAATCTCTGCTCCTATGCATTTCTATCTATATCAAGTATATAACAGGAAGGTTGACATATGACTTTTTTGGTGCCCCAAATCTGTGTTACTGAGGATCAATATGTTACAGAGGGACATGACAAGGGGAGCTTTGATTAAGGGTTTTGCCCTCATGAATCAGGCTCATAAGGATGGCACCATCAAAACACCCAGCTGACCAGAGACAGGCAAAGATGTTGGTTCTGAGGGGAGGAACATCTTGCCACACTACATTAGAAAACCTATGCTGGGTACCAGAAGCTCACATTTGTATTCCTAGCTCAGGAAGCCAAAATTAAGGATCAAGTTCAAAGCCAGCCCAGGCAGAAAGGTTCTACTCAGAAAAAGCTGGAAATGGCACAGTTACTCAAGTGGTAGAGCCCTAGGCTTGAACAAAAGAATCTCAGGAACATCACCCAGGTCCAGAGTGCAAGCCTCAGAACTGGAACACATACACATACACACACACACACACACACACACACACACACACACACGCACACACACACTGCAATTTAACATGTCACCATGTGAATGCAAGACATCTTGATCCATGTCACCACTTCCATCATCGCCTCCATCTCTCCAAACCCCACCCATCCTCTCATGTGTCCTAGTTCCATTTCCACACATACAACATTGAATATTAGGAATGCATTTGCCCACCCTCCGTCTCTCCATTCATCTACACACTTCCCCTTGACCTCCCTCCTCTCCCCCACACCACAAGTCCTGGTATTCTTTGTGTATGTGTGTGTGCCTGTCTTCAGGCTTGAACACAATGCCTAGGCATTATCATTAAGCATTTATGGTCAAGGCTACTGTTCTACCACTGGAGACACAGCTTCACTTCCAGGTTTCTGGGAGGTTCATTGTAAATCAGAACTCTTGATCTCATGATCATCCTGACTCAGCTTCCCTTATGATAGGATTGCAGTTGTGTGCTACCATGACCATCTAACTTTAATTTAGCCTTAAAGTGAGGGTGCAGCTTTACTTCTCACTGACTTTCTCATCACATAAAGATGAGATAGGATGGGTGATACAGTAAACACTTGTGTACTCAGAGCTGAAACCTAGTGAGTTTCAGATTCCAGGGCACTTAACTTTCTCCAGCATGAAGTTACACATAATGAATTTGGACAAATTTACAGGTGCAGTAATGAAAGCTTATTCACAATACTGACACAAATCCAACTTTTCCACGTCAGTGGCACAATCATTCAAGCAGTCACTGTAAATATTCTGGGATCTCAGTGGTTCTCCAATTTGGGTAATCACTAGAGACTAAATGAACTGAATTCACTGCATCAACAGCTAGAGTTGTTTTGAACTTGAAGTAAACAACAAATTAAAAATGGCTTGGAATTTTTTTTTCCTGCTCCTTATAATAAAATACTTCATTTCAAAAGGCCTGAGGCTTTCTACTTCAGAATCAACTTCAACCTTCCTGTTTTCTAAAGACTGTCTCTGGAGAGACTCTCTCCATATATATACATATACATATTTAGCTATTTTCCTGAGCTGCCTAGTTTGTTATGCTCTTAATCTTTCTACTAGAACAAGACTGGTTTCTTAAGATCAGAAAAATAAAAATTATGCTTCTATTACATTTTTATCTCAAATATTACCTTGCATATAAGATATCTAGATGTTTATTTTCACTAGAACTTTTGTGAGTTTTGTCTATTAAATACATCAATTTACATTTGAAAATGAACCACCAACAATGATATTCTTCTCTGATATCAGTCTGTTTAAAATTCTCCCCAGTGGCTCTTTTACCTGATAGTGCAAGCTATCACTATCAAGTTGCTGCCACTGTATTTTGTTTACTGACCCATGTCAATGGGCACATATTTTTGTCTTGGTTTTACTATTCAGATTTTAATTCTTGCTTAGAAAAGATAAACTACAAGCATTTTTAGAACTACAATATATTTTAAAAGATTGTATTGTAAAGGGTGATTTGTATTAAAAATTAATTTGGAAGCTGTTCAATAAAAATTAAATAGAATTTTCCAAAACTAAAAAAAAAGACTTTTCCTACTGAGGCTGGTTTGAACTGTGGTCCTCAAATCTCAGCCTCCTGAGCAGCAAGGATTTGAGGAGTGACAGTGCACCAAGTGCTGCTACACTTTCTTTGTCTGCAAATATTCTTGAAGCACCCAGAAAACCAGACCTAAGTGCAGAGTAAATTGAAAGAACCAAAAATATATAGAATAAAATTCAAATTTAGTTGCCTCTGGCTACAACTTGTGACTGTGACATTACTAGAAAAATGAGTAAAAGTCACTTATTCACTGAAATGATTCCAACTATGAAACTAGTATCTAATAGCAAAAAGAAATAGACTTGAACAAATATGTAAGTTTCCTCTTAAAAGGGCTTAATTCGCCAGGGATGTTTTCTGTCCCCAAAGCCATGTAGTAAATTCTTATCTGGCATTAACAAGATGATGTAGCACTTGGAGGCAAAGATGCAGCCCAGGAGCCCTGAACTGGAGGCCAAGATGGAGAAGACCTCCACAGCCAACATGACCTTTCCCTTGGCACTGTGGTAGACATGCAGGAAGGTGAGCCACACACTACAGAACAACAGCATACTGAAGGTCAGGAACTTGGCTTCATTGAAGGTGTCAGTCAGGGTCCTGGCCAGGAAAGCCACAGTGAAGTTGGCCAGGGCCAGAAAAACCAGGTATCCCAACACACAGTAGAAAGCAGTGAGGGAGTCCTTGTTACACAGGATGATGATGAGACCATGTTCAGCATGTGTGCCTGTGTCTATGAAGGGAGGAGAGGTTCCCAGCCAGAGTCCACAGAGAGTCTCCTGGATCAGAGTACAGATGGGAATGATGAAGTTAGGAGCCCCTGATAGGAGCAGCCACTTCATCCTTCTCCCTGGAGAAGTGACCTTGAAGGCCAGAACCACGGTTACAGTTTGGGCCAAGATAGCAGAAACCGCTACAGTGAATGCATTTCCAAATGTGGTTTGCTGTAGAATGCAGGTGACTGTCTTGGGACAGCTGTAGGGAGCAGAGCCAGAAGTTAATCTCATTTTGATCTCTGGCTGTGTTGCTATCACAAGGATATGCTAAGTGTAAAGACATTTGTTTACTGGTATCTCTGCCCCTACCCAGAATATGTCTGCTTTGCTATGTCCCCTGGAGTACATTCCTATGTTAATCAACCTCATCCTGTGTTTACTGCCATCAAATGTTACGAACTTCAAAGCTTCTTTGTGTTCTTGAATTTTAGCAACCCTATGCTATTCCCTGGTTCCAAAACTGCATATAAGCTGGAAGTTAAGAATAAACGTGGCTGCAGTCTTGAGTTACAATCTTAAGTTGCAGACCTTCTGAACCCCATCTTTGCCTCTTGTCTTTTTTCTCTTGTCTTGTATTTTTCCTTTTCTTTAATCTTCGCCCCGCTCATTCGAGATTTCCTTCTCGCCACTGGCTGGCTCTAGCAGACAGCCAATAAAGAGCAAGGAATAGAGGAAACAGAAGACAAGGGAGATAAGCCAGATGTAGCTGAAAACCTGGTTGTTAGCCTTGACAATGTGGAAGTTGTGATGTTTCACAAGGATCCCAAGGACAACTGCTGTGAGTGTAGATAAACCAAGAGCCATGCAGGCCAATGCCATCCCCAAGGGCTCCCCATAAGCTAGGAAACTTGCAGCTCTTGGGAGGCACTGGTTTCCCCCTGTGTTAGCAAACTGATGATCTGGACACTTTACACACCGCTACTGCCAGTGGACTCCATATTTGGTAAGGAATTCAAATTTCCATTAATCCCTTTACAGTACTTACAAAGAAAAGGAAAATTCCCTATACAGAGATAATTTGGACACATCTAGGTCCAGACGGATTCACTGCAGAATTCTACAAGGCATTCAAGACAGAACTCACACCAATATTTCTCAAACTCTTCAGTGAAATTGAAAGAGAACGTTCACTACCAGACTCATTCTATGAAGCCAGTATAACCCTCATCCCAAAACCAGGCAGGGACTCATCACGGAAAGAGGACTACAGACCGATCTCCCTGATGAACATAGATGCAAAAATTCTCAACAAAATTCTGGCCAATCGACTTCAACAGGTTATCAAAAAAATCATACACCACGATCAAACTGGCTTCATTCCAGGGATGCAAAGTTGGTTTAATATACGCAAGTCAATTAATGTAATCCACCACATCAACTGGAGCAAGCAAAAGAACCACATGGTTTTATCTCTGGATGCGGAAGAAGCGTTTGATAAAATCCAGCACCCATTTATACTAAAAGCCCTGGAAAAACTGGGATTCCAGGGAACATTCCTGAATATAATCAAGGAAGTTTATGACAAACCAACAGCAAGCATAACTCTAAATGGGGAAAAACTGAAGCCATTCCCTTTAAAATCAGGGCAGGGATGTCCACTCTCTCCCCTGCTCTTCAACATAGTACTAGAATTCCTAGCCAGAGCAATTAGGCAAGAAGAAAATATAAAGGGGATCCAAATAGGAAAAGATGAAGTTAAACTTTCTCTCTTCGCAGATGACATGATCCTATACCTAAAGAATCCCATAGACTCTACCCCCAAGCTACTAGAGCTGATCCAAAACATTGGCAAAGTTGCAGGATATAAAATAAACCTTCAAAAATCTACGGCCTTTCTCTATGCTAACGACCCGAAGACCAAGGCTGAAATCAGGAAAGCAACTCCTTTTGCAATAGCCCCTAAAAATATAAAATACCTAGGAATAACTTTAACCAAAGAAGTGAAAGACCTCTTTGATGAGAACTTCAAAAGCTTGAAAAACGAAATTAAGTCAGAACTAAGGAAATGGAAAACCCTCCCATGCTCCTGGATTGGGAGGATTAATATAATCAAAATGGCAATATTGCCTAAGGCTATCTACAAATTCAATGCAATACCCATTAATATCCCAACACCATTTTTTGATGAAATAGAGGAAGCAATCCAGAAATTCATATGGAGTAATTAAAGACCATGAATAGCAAAAACAATCCTAAGCAAAAAGAACAGTGCTGGAGGAATTACAATACCCAACTTCAAGCTTTATTATAAGGCTGTAGTAATAAAAAACAGCTTGGTATTGGCACCGGAACAGGCCTGAAGACTAATGGAACAGAATTGAAGACCCAGAAATGAACCCACAGAACTACGCCTACTTAATCTTTGATAAAGGAGCTAAAACAATAGTATGGAAGAAAGATAGCCTCTTTAACAAATGGTGCTGGCAAAACTGGCTCAACACATGCAACAAACTAAAACTAGATCCTTATATATCACCCTGCACCAAAATCAATTCCAAATGGATTAAAGACCTCGAAATCAAAACAGACACCCTGAAAACACTAAAGGAAGGAGTAGGAGAAACACTTGGGCTCCTTGGCACAGGACAGAACTTCCTTAAGAAAATCCCAGAAAGGCTACAAATCAAAGAAAGGTTGGACAAATGGGACTGCATCAAATTGCAGAGCTTCTGCATGGCAAAGGACATAGCTCGCAAGATAAACAGAAAGCCCACAGACTGGGAGAAAATCTTTAACGGCCATTCAACAGACAAAGGCCTAATATCTAAAATATATGCAGAAGAAAAAAAATTACCTTCCTCCAAAACAAAACCGCAAAGAACCAATAGCCCCCTCATCAAGTGGGCTAAAGACTTACAAAGAGACTTCTCTGATGAGGAAATGAGAATGGCCAGGAGACATATGAAAAAATGCTCAACATCACTGGCCATAAAAGAAAGGCAAATCAAAACATCATTGAGATTCCATCTCACCCCAGTAAAAATGTCATATATCAAGAAAACTAACAATAACAATTGTTGGAGGGGATGTGGCCAAAAGGGAACCCTAATTCATTGTTGGTGGGAATGTAGTCTGGTTCAGCCACTCTGGCAAGCAGTATGGAGATTCCTCAGAAGGCTAAATATAGAGCTCCCCTATGACCCAGCAGCCCCACTTTTGGGTATCTATCCAAAAGACCACAAACAAAATCACAGTAATGCCACCAGCACAACAATGTTCATCGCAGCACAATTTGTCATAGCGAGAATCTTGAACCAACCCAGATGCCCCTCAGTAGACAAATGGATCAGGAAAATGTGGTACATATACACAATGGAATTTTATGCCTCTATCAGAAAGAATGACATTGTCCCATTTGTAAGGAAATGGAAGGACTTGGAAAAAAATATACTCAGTGAAGTGAGCCAGACCCAAAGAAACATGGACTCTATGGTCTCCCTTATTGGGAATAATTAGTACAGGTGTAGGCAACTCATAGCAGAGCATCACAGGGCCCAATAGCTATACCCTTATGAATATCTAAGATGATGCTAAGTGAAATGAATTCCATGTTATGGAGACAATTGTTATATCACAGTTGTAACTACTTTCAATGTTCCATGTGTATCTGTAGCTTCTAATATTGATGATGTTCTTGTATCACCTTCCTGTGTTTGTACCTACACTATCTCTGTAATCTTATCTGAGTATATTGGAAACCGTGTATACTGGTATTGGAACTAGGAAATTGAAAGGGAATACCAAAATTGAGAGACACAGGGTAAAAAAAGTCAAACAACTACAAAAGCAATACTTGCAAAACTGTTTGGTGTAAGTGAACTGAACACCTCAGGGGGAAAAGGGAAGGGGAAGGGGGGAGGGGGGTATGAGGGACAAGGTAACAAACAGTACAAGAAATGTATCCAATGCCTAACGTATGAAACTGTAACCTCTCTGCACATCAGTTTGATAATAAAAACTTTAAAAAAAAAAAAAAAGAGGATCAATACAGACCAAGGAAAGAATCCTTAAAGCTTTTAGGGAACTGAAGATCATCACATATAAAGGAAAACCTATCAGAATTACTTCAGATTTCTCAGCAGATACCATGAAAGCAAGAAGAGCCTGGAATGAGGTATGCCACACCCTAAAGAAAAAGAACTATCAACCAAAAGTACTGTACCAGCTAAACTCTCATTCATAGCCGAAGATCAAATAAAAGTTTTCCACAGTAAGGAAAAACTGAAACAATATATCTCCACCAAACCAGCTTTAGAGAAAATCCTCAAGGATGTCCTACACACGGAAAATAATCAAGATCACAATACGGACAGAGAAATTAACCCTAAATAGAAAACTAAAATATTAGATCAAGAATTGGAAGACACAGGTCTTAACCAGATAGCTATAATGAAAGGAACAAACAATCATCTCTCAATCCTAACTCTCAACATTAATGGACTTAATTCTCCACTTAAACGACATAGGTTCATAAGTTGGATCAAAAAGCAAGAGCCATGTTTCTGCTGCCTCCAAGAGACACATCTACCCAGAAAAAGTAAACATTTTCTAAAAGTGAAAGACTGGAATAAAATCTACCAAGCAAACAGACCCCATAAGCAGGCTGGAGTTGCAATCATATTATCAGAAAAAAATAGACTTCAAATTAAAAACGGTAAGAAGTGAGAAAGAAGGTTACTACATACTAATAAAGGGATCTCCTATAGGAGGATATAACCACCCTTAAATATCTACACCCCAAATACAGGAGCACCCACCTTCATCAAACAACCACTACTGACTCTAAAAAACACTCATAGATCCAAAAACATTGATAGTTGGAGATTTTAACACTCCACTGTCAATTCCTTTTGAAATAGCCTCAAAAAACATAAAATACCTAGCCATAGCCTTAGATAAAGAAGTGAAAGACCTGTATGATGATAACTTTAAAAACATGATAAACAAAATTAAGGCAGAACTAAGAAAATGGAAAAACCTCCCAAGCTCCTGAATTGGGTAGGATTAATATTGTGAAAATGGCAATCTTACCAAAGGCTATCTACAAATTCAATTCAATACCCATTAATATCCCAACACCATTTACTAATGAAATAGAAGAAGCAATCCAGAAATTCATATGGAACATAAAAGACCCCGAATAGCAAAAACAATCTTAAGTAGAAAGAACAGTGCTGGAGGAATTACAATACCAAACTTCAAGCTGTATTACAAAGCTATAGTAAAAAAAAAAAAAAAAAAAAAAAAAACAGCTTGGTACTGGCACAAGAACAGGCCTGAGGACCAATGGAACAGAACTGAAGACCCAGACCTGAACCCACAGAATGATGCCTACTTAAACTCTGATAAAAGGAGCTAAAAAAATAGGATGGAAGAAAGATAGCCTCTTTATCAAATGGTGCTGGAAAAACTGGTTCAACACATGCAACAAAGTAAAATGAGATCCTTATATATCCTCCTGCACCAAAATCAATTCCAAATGGATCAAAGACCTTGAAACAAAAACAGATACCTTGAATACACTACAAGAAGGAGTAGGATAAACACGTGGGCTCCTTGGCACAAGACGAAACTTCCTTAACAAAGGCCCAAAAATGCAACAAATCAAAGACAATTTGGACAAATGGGACTGCATCAAACTGCAGAGCTTCTGCATGGCAAAGGCCTTAGCTTGCAAGATAAACAGAAAGCCCACAGATAGGGAGAATGTCTTTACCGGCTATACAATGGACAAAAGCCTCATAACTAAAATATATGCAGAACTAAAAAAATTAAATTCCTCCAAAATAAATTCTCAAAGAACCAACAGCCCCCTCAACAAGTGGGCTAAAGACCTAAAAAGAAACCACTGAAGAGGAAATGAGAATGGCCAATAGACACATGAAGAAGTGCTCTACATCACTGGCCATAAAAGAAATGCAAATCAAAACAACACTGAGATTCCATGTCACCCCAAGTAAGAATGTCCATTATCAGGAAAACTAACAGTAACAAATGCTGGATGGGATGTGGCCAAATGGGAATCCTACTTCATTGTTGGGAATGTAAGTTTGTTCAGCCACTCTGGAAAGCAGTATGGAGATTCCTCAGAAGGCTAAATGTAGAGCTCCCCTAGGGCCCAACAGCCCCACACTTAGGCATCTACCCAAAAGACGACAAACAAGGGGCAGTATGGAGATTCCTCAGAAGGCTAAATGTAGAGCTCCCCTAGGGCCCAACAGCCCCACACTTGGGCATCTACCCAAAAGACGACAAACAAGGGCACACTAAAGCCACAAGCACAACAATGTCCATTGCAGCACAATTTGTCATGGCTAAACTATGGAACCAACCCAGAAGCCCCTCAGTAGATGAATGGATCAGGAAATGAGGTACATATACACAATGGAATTTTATGCCTCTATCATAAAGAATGACATTGCCCCTTTCCTAAGGAAATGGAAGGACTTGGAAGAAACTATACTCAGTGAAGTGAGCTAGAACCAAAGAAACATGTACTCCATGGTTTCTCCCAGAGGGAATAATTAGTATAGGTTTAGGTTAGTCACAGCAGAGGATCACAAGAGCCCAATAGCTATGTCCTTATGAACACATAAGATGATGTTAAGTGAAATGAACTCTGTGTTATGGAAATTATATTATATTATATCACTGTTGTAATTACTTTCAACATGCCATGTGAAATGGTAGATTTTTTTTGTTGTTGGTGATGATCCTCTAGTATCCCCTGCCTGTAGTTGTCCCCATGCTATCACTATATCTCATCTGATTATACTAGATACTGTATATACTGGTATTAGAACTAGAAAGGGAATATCAAAATCGGAGAGACAAAGAAAAGAAAAACAAATGACTCCAAAAGCAATACTTACAAAACCATTTGGTGTAAATCAACTGAACAATTCATGGGGGAGAGGAAAAGAGGGTGGGGAAGGGGGAAATGATGGAGGAGGTAACAAATTTTACAAGAAATGTACCCACTCCCTTACATATGAAACTGTAATCCATCTGTACATCACTTTGACAATAAATAAGAAATTATTCTGAAAGAATGTCTCAAAAGTGAAAATGTTCTTACATGAACAACATCAACATGATCTAAATAAATAAATCTTCTTTTTTGGTTGTTTTGGTGCCAGTTCTGGTACTTGAACTCAGCATGTGGCCACTGTCCCTGAGCTTTTTGTTGTTGTTTTGTTTTGGCTCAAGGATATTGCTCTACCACTGAACCACTGCTGAACGACATGTTTCCTGCTCTGTGTGTGTGTGTGTGTGTGTGTATGTGTGTGTGTGTGTGTGTGTGTGTGATTACTTGGAGATAAGAATCTTATGAATTCTAATGCCAGGGATAGCATTGAACAAGTCTCAGATCTCAGCCCCCTGAGTAGCTAAGATTACAGAAATCTTTGAAAGTGTTAACCAATGCAAACAGTACTATCTCCATCTCTGCCCCCATGGTGAAACAGGGAAGGCTTAGAGACTGAGGTGGCTAGCTCTGAAGCCACAACAAGGCAATGCCAAACTGGAATGGATTCCAGATGTCTTTACTAACCATTAAGCAACAGAATCCTGACTAACTTTCCATTAGTCTTTAAAAAAGAAAAAATTGCCGTTCCCCAAGTATAGTGAGAATTAAGAAATCAACAGATAGAATTTTATGTTTCCATTTATTTTTAAGCTTCTTCCAGTAACATGGTCCCAGTAGAAGAAAATACAAAACTAATTGTAATCAAACTTTGCAACATCATACACTGTTTCATTAGGTTGCTAGAACAACATTCTAACCAATACTTGAAACTAGTTTAAGTGGATAGAGAGTAAAAATCTTCAAAAGTCTTAAAACTATTTGTTTCCTTTTTTTTTTGCCAATAACTCACATAAAAGCTGCTTATTCAATGCTCTGTTTTGCTATTGTTAATAGGTACTTTACTGGTTTATGGGTTTTTTTTCCATGAGAGAGAGATTATATGACTTATATGACATTTACAATTTACTCTGACTTAGTAGTTTAGTGATGGTATGATAACACCCTGTTTTAAAGAAAAAAAGGGGGCTGGGAATATGGCCTAGTGGCAACAGTGCTTGCCTCATATACATGAAGCCCTGGGTTCGATTCCTCAGCACCACATATATGGAAAAGGCCAGAAGTGGCTCTGTGGCTCAAGTAATAGAGTGCTATCCTTGACCAAAAAGAAGCCAGGGACAGTGCTCAGGCCATGAGTTCAAGCACCAGGACTGGCAAAAAAAAGTCAGAAAGTTTAAAGAAAAAAAGGGAGGGTGTCCAGGGAAAATCACAACTGTGTGTTTGGAAATAACTTCAGTTTCAGATGTCAAGGCTCTGGAGATATGCCTTGACACGCTAGCAGGAAAGCTTATTGATAAAAAAAAAAAAAAAAAAAACGATTACATGACAAGGAAATTTTAATAACAAGAACCATCAGTCTCTGTAAGGAAACACATTCCTTGTTCTGTTAGCCAGAACAAGGAAATGCAAAAACTATGCAAGAACTTCTAGATTTTATTTTTAAGACTTTGTTTTTGAATTGCTTTATAGAGTAATATAGTTCTTCACTTTCTGTACTCAGACCATGTCAGTTCTCCCAGCTACACTACCCAAGTCACTTTTCACCATGAACATATGTGTTCATGCACAGATTCACATAAACTTAGTATTCAGATGAATAAAAAGTATGCCATTTTAAATAAAATGCTTGAAAGCTCAGAATAAATTACTTATATGAGAGATTAAATTAAAAGGAGAGATGAAGTCAGTAATTGCTTTAGGAATCTTTGTGATGACGTGATGACACCTGTATTTTAGAATCACATGTTACAATAGACATTCTTACTCACTGTGATACTCTGAGGAGGTCCTCTTACAGGCTGGCAGGAAAGTTCCAACTTATGGGAACATTTTCCCTCCAAACAATAGTATTTCAGACATGAGTAATCGGAAATACTCACAGAGTAACATTAAAAATTCTGCTACAAGAGACAATCATAATATCACAACAATTTTGTTTATACTATAGAGGGAAAGATCATCTTTGTGGCCATGGTCCCAAAAGTTGGAAAGATTATTCACCTAGAGAGCTAAGTGACCAGTCTTTAAATCAGGTTCTACCATGTTGTTTGAGGGAAGTTACTGTGTCAGTATAGGTAATATGACCATCTGTTTCCTGAGTGCTATAGACCTTCTTTATTTCACATATCAAAGCATAATGTCCCAGTAGGCTCACCTTTGTGTAATTTCAATTCCACTTTCCCCAGTTGGCTGACATAAACATCGATGGCACCCTGCTGAGTGGAGGCTTTTAGACAGCCACAAGATGAATCTGGGAAGAAGGAAAAGAAAACAGAAGTATAATTATTTTCACATGAGTAAATGAAATTGTAAGTTTGCAAAAAAACAAAGGCTCTGCTTTGAAATCACGGTAAGAAACTATGAGTCTTTCAAGTATTTTATTTTTTATGAAAAAGTCAATTGAGAATGAGTTTAAGCTTCAGAACTGGCACAAAACTAAGAAGTAGGCAAAAATTTACCAACTACCATCTTAGTGATGTTGCCCATCTTGCTTTGTAATATTATATTGCCTTTTAAAAGGAAAAGAAATAAATTTATGGATAGTTTAAAAATGTGCTATATATTATCTTATAGCATGATTAGAAGTCTACAATATTATTTCATAATATTGCTCCTGTTCTTGGTGATTTTTCCCAACATCATAAATACAAAGATTTAGCTGTAGTTCTGAACAAGTAGCTTTAAGCATCTATGCAAACCCTTGCCCCATCCAATTCCCACACCTTAAGGTTTTCTACTATAACTGCAAAGGAATCCACTCTACTTTGTGGCAAACATGGAAGAAAAAGAATGCCTCCAAAGCTTATAGATTAAAAAAAAAAACTTGCTGGGAACTGGTGGCTCACACCTGTAATCCTAGTTACTCATGAGGCTGACATCTGATGAAAGACTGTGAGACTTTTTTATCTCCAACAAATTACTCAGAAAAAGCCAGAAGTGGCACTGTGGCTCATGTGGTAGAGTACTAGATAGCCTTGAGCACAAAGAGGCTCAGGGAGAGTGCCCAGGCCCTGAGTTCAAGCTTCAGGACAAGGAAAAAAATTTACTCAAATGTACTCACTATATAATTTCAAGCTAAATATCAATGTGTTTTTCAGACCATAAAAGCCACATTTTGAAGGAAAGAACATTAAAACAATTTATGGAAAATATAATTACTTTTATTTTTCAGGCCACTTTCCATCACTGTTTGTTAGATTAAGTAATTTCTGGGCCAAGAGTTGAAGTGGTTTGGCATAGGAATAATGAATACATAGGGGCATGACTATCAAGAAAACTTCAAAGAGTTCCATTTTTTAATGAAAATATATTTTCCAGGACAAGTATAAGTCACTGTAACAAACATTCATTCCAGTCCCCTTCCTCTAATACCAAAAACAGCAGGATCTTTATATGTATATGTACTTCTAGGGTCAAAGCCCAATTATTCTACCAAAAATATAAGCAACACACCTCTTCATAATTCCAAAATTAATGGAAAAGTGAAGGGATAATTTTGGTCTCAGAATTTACGTAATGTCACTTTACATATTTTGTAAATACTGACATGTTACTATCTTTGAAAAAGAAAAAAAAATGGCAAATGATTCATTTGCTCAAACATCAGATGTGCCTGACTGCAAAATATCTTTCAAAAAGCCTTAACATTCCATCACACTCAGAAAGCATATAAACAAGAGGTACCTTTGTGTAGGAAGAAAAGCATAGTTTTTATGCAAAGACCCATAAAATTATTTTCAAGTTTCAGTAAATTACAGGGCTGTAAAGATTTCATTAGTAAATGTGTTATGTAAATATTATTTCATTGGTGTGTTATATATAGTCTTCCAATTTTCAAATCCGATAAATATAGATTCGCCATTATGTGCAAATAGCAACCAATGATCATATTGCCTCCTAGTATTCATGCCCTATCTAATCTTCTTTTCTCATAGCAGGCTGAACCTTAGTGACTAGCTTTTTATAAAGACCAAGGGGACAAGTGGTCGGATGCGATTTATAAGAGTAGATTACAAAAAGATTGTGATGTCTGTCTTTCTAAACTAGTCTTCTTATTCTGATGGCTGCCATGCTGGAAATTAACTGTGCTGCAGACAGCATCCATTTTGCAAGGAAATAAAAGTGGCTCCTGGCCAACAGGATATGAACTAAATCCTACCAACAACCACGAGTGAGCATGGAGGCAGAATTTTCCCTGGATGAACATTCGATGAGCTCACAGTCTTGGCTGACATCATGATTACAAACTTTTGAGGCACCCTGAGACAGAAGCCACACCCAAAATTCTGACCCAGCCAATGAGAAAAAACTGCTTCTTGTTTACAATTGTTATGTTTTGGGATAATATGTAACAGAAGAATAAGTAATTAGTACAAATATTGATACTTGATATGGGGTGCTGTCAAAATAAAATATGCAAAAAATGTGGAACTAAGTTTTGGAGCTTAGCAGAGGTTGGATGGATTTTGAAGGGCATGTAAGAGAAATTGCACTGAACAGTAATTCAAAAGAAATCTGGACATTGGGTTTGCTTTGTCTACTGGCTGAAAAGGAGGAAAATATTTTTGAAAATTTGGAGGAAGGAGGACCCTTATTTATTATAGTAGAAACTTCACAACACTATCACCTCTGGTAATACAGAATAGGAAATGCGCCAAATTAACTCAATGATCTTGCTAAAAATATTTTAATTGGATTGTTCTGGATATTTTATTTGTTGATATTTTTTGTCCTGGATCCAAGAGAAAATTTGAATCCAGATGCTAAAATTTGGCCTAAAAATAAAACTGAGGGTGACTAGAAAAAACTTGGCTAAGACCACAGAAAGATCAATGGTGGTATCTTATAATATTAACCAGTTACACAAAAAACTTCCTTAAGAAGATTAAGGATATGCCTTACAGATCCTCTCAATCAAACAGACTTTCTGCAAGGCTTGAGAATGTTGTAACTTAGCACCTTAGCAGAGCCCATATTCTGAAGAGATTTTATGTAAGTGTAACATTTGTGTAAGAGGACAAGCCCCAATGAAATTCACAGGAAACTAAAAGTTTTCACCACATTCTATCAGAAAGCTTTGCCAACATGAAAGGAAAGAGACAATAATAGTCATGGAAAGAGATCACTAGATCCCTAATCTTCTTCTGGCAGGAAACAGACTAAGTAAACTACTCAGCTGTAACTATAGACTACATTTCATAAAAAGTCAAGATGTTAAGCAGAGCTGTGGATCAAGTGGTAAAGGGCCAGCGTTAAGTGAAAAAGGCAAGGGAAAGCCCAGGCCCTGAGTTCAAGCCCCAGTACTGGCACAAAACAAAATAAAACAAAAAACTAATGATGACCTTAAAAGGGCAAAACCTAGAACTTAAAAAAATAATTCCCAAGCCTTGAGATCTACCAAAGAACCTACAATATTTTCCACCTGAATTTCAAAATCACTATGGACTAGCGATTCCTTTGATTCTTGATCCTCTCATTTTCTTCCTCTCAATGGGAATGTTTATAAGCATTACCCTGGCCCTTCACTATCACTATAACTATGGTGTACAGGTGGTATGTGAATGTGGTGGTAGGGAGAAAGGGGAATGAGATAACATCTCTCTAATTCATATGTCTAAAGATTGAAGGCACTGCACTTGACTTGTACATATGGATGTATCATACTAAAGAGCCTCATGTGCATGTGGTGTGCCTGATTCTGGTAAAGAGGTCAGTTGATACATAATGGAGTGATACCCTGGGAACTTTAGGAGGAAGGGAATATACTTTTATGTAAGAGAGATGCTATGAACTCCAAAGATGCAAGTGCTAGAAGCTTAAGACCACATAAGACCTCATATGGAAGTGTTTTGATGATAAAACCTTTAAGAGAGGGAGCCTAGAAGAAGGAATGGATACATTAATGCTGGCTTGAGGAATAGATTGGATCTGGATAGTGCAGGAGCAATGACCCACATCAAAGTAGAGTGAAGCATTTCACAATGGATGAAGTTTTGAGGAAATTAATCTTGTGTGGGTGGTTCAATATAACTAATTCTCTACTCTACTTCCCATTTCTTTTTTTTTTTTTTTTTTTTTTTTTTGGCCAGTCCTGGGCCTTGGACTCAGGGCCTGAGCACTGTCCCTGGCTTCTTCCCGCTCAAGGCTAGCACTCTGCCACTTGAGCCACAGCGCCGCTTCTGGCCGTTTTCTGTATATGTGGTGCTGGGGAATCGAACCTAGTGTATCCGAGGCAGGCACTCTTGCCACTAGGCTATATCCCCAGCCCCCTACTTCCCATTTCTTGAACACTTAAATCCCTAATATTTATAACTTTAACCATTAGTGAAGAACTAAGGTATAGATTTACAGTCATTTAGTTGGTGAATCCAGTCACTCATTCAAGGAAAAGGAGCTTTATAGGGTTATATTTGCCTTCAATGAATGCAGAGAAATTTTACTTTGAGGGGAGGGGAAGGCTGCAGATCCTAGGGCTTGGACTCAGGGCCTGGATGCTGTCCTTTAGCTTTTGTGTTTAAGGCTAGTGCCTTACCACTTTAAACCACCACATCAGTTCTGACTTTATAATTAATTGGACATAAGAATCTCATGAGATTTCCTGCATGGGCTGGCTTTGAACCACAATCTTCATAGTTCAACCTTCTGAGTAGTTATGATTGCAGGTGTAATTTGTGCTCACTACTAAAGTCTGGGGGTTTTTCCAAAATGCATAGATACTAATATTCACCTTTACTACAAAAATGAAAATGAGCTGGTCATTTGTGGAAAAAATTCAAGTCCATACTTCCTGGAATATAGCCCTAAAAGTCTTTGGGAGATATGTATATAATACAGTTCATTCTGGACTAAGATATGTATATAATACAGTTCATTCTGGACTAAGTAACTCTTAATTCTAGCCATATATATTTCAGAAAGTATCTGCACCTGCATTTAAGTCATCTGCTGTATGGAAATATAAGAGGCAGGCTGAGTAACACTGAACACCAGTGTGACTTCTGCCAGGCTACCTCACCATTATGCTCTTTTCCTTTCCTTAATACAAATATTAACCAAGTATAACTACATACATTAAACAATAAGCTTTTCTGCAGACATGTTTTAGAAATTATAAAAAAGAAACAATCGGATAACAGAAAATGGCAAGGTATTGAGAGGATTTTGTGCCAACATAAATGCTCATACCATTTAATCAAAATTAGTAAAACAAAGTTCCTATAATTAGATCCACTCAAATGTTTCATTAATTTAACTTTTACCTCTCCTATCATAATATGAAAGCAACCACTGAAAACTCATCTTTATTTAAATCTACTTTCATTTATTGTCATATATTTTCTGGTTCATCTAATGTTAAGATCAGAATTACTGCCAGTTTAATATCTAACAGCATAACTTCAATGTCTTGGCAAAACAATTAGCTTATACATCATTTTATTTTCATGATATTTATAAAGGATATCTGGACTGCAATTAATTATTTAGAAGGCCAGTTTCTTGATCCTTCCTCAACTACACTGTCATCTCTTAAAATTTATGTTATGTGGAAAGTCTGAAACCTATTAATTTTCTGTCATCTTACCATGAATATTTCCTAATGCAATATTTCCAGCAGTAGAAGATACAAATGATGATCTGCATAAAGATACTTGGCTTCCAGCAAACCATCTTCAGTAGATATATTACAGAACTTACTTGCAGTTTATCTACAGTTATGGTCTAAAGAGAAAAAATTTCTATCAGTTGATTATTAAACAAAAACTGGAAATAAAGCCAAAATAGTATATCCAAATTAGTGGAAAACTAACAAGAGGTTTTCTTTTTAACCTAATGCACAATGGTTTTCTTTATTCTAACTAGCTCCTATATTTTCTTGATTCTACAGTTTTATTAATTCTGCCTAATTCCTGGCTCTACAAGTTTGGGAACAAACATGAGATCCAAAGTAAATTCTACTATTTATTTAATTGTCATTATTAACATTTCTTAATTATGTCTTGTATTTTACATGTAGAATTATTGATGTTTTGTTACGTTTACTCCTACTACATAATTTTAAAGTGCTATTTTTCAAAGTATCCTTTACATTTTCATTTGATCTTAATCCAGCAACAAAATAAACTCACTACTAGTATCTACTATACTAGTATTAATATTTGTGAAAATATTTTAAAAACTCCTAATGCATAATTACATTGTAAAAAAGTGGGTATTTCCATGTTCTCTCTTCCAATCCTTATATTAATGCTTTTTCATTCTTTTTTTTTTGTCTTACCAGTGAAGGCTCCAGCCTTCAATCCATCCATGAAAAGTTGCTAATAGAGGGAATAGCAGCTACCTTTACCTGTTATTCTCAAAAAGAAAGTATAAAGCATCTCTGTACAGAACACCATGTGTACTGAGAATATATTTTATGTACATTCTATCAGATTATGGCAATCCTCTTCTATTTCCAATTTATTTGATTATTGCAAGAGGAATATTGAATGTATTGAGTTTTTGCATAGAGTTGCTTCTATTGAGCCATCTTGATTTCAATCCTTTAGCATATTAGCATATTTACATAAGAGCTATACTTTTGATTTCTAGAATGTTTCCACTTTACAATTAATAAGACAGTAGCTTGCCAGTGAATAAAATGAAAGATTTTATGTCCATTTTTAAATTTCTCTAGCAAAGCTTAGTATGCATTTATGTTTCAAATATTGCTCACATGTCAAATAGATAGTTAAGAACTCCAAAATCATCTTTAGGTTATGAATATAAAGTATTGACATTAAAAGCTTGCCCCTCCAGCCTGGGGATATGGCCTAGTGGCAAGAGTGCTTGCTCCATATACATGAGGCCTTGGGTTCAATTCCCCAGCACCACATATACAGAAAATGGCCAGAAGTGGTGCTGTGGCTCAAGTGGCAGAGTGCTAGCCTTGAGCAAAAAGAAGCCAGGAACAGTGCTTAGGCCCTGAGTCCAAGCCCCAGGACTGGCAAAAAAAAAAAAAAAAAAAAAAAGCTTGCCCCCATTTTGCACAGAAACATCTTCAAGTAGTACACTGGGTATTTAAAGAAATAGTTTTTGCTACTTGGAACATATTGGTATAAATGACATTTCTTCTGGCAAGGCCAGAAATTGTTCAGAGTTCAATATGTTATCTAACAAGAGTTCAACTTCAAGAATACTAAAATATGAGAAGACATAAGTACAAAAAGAGAAAGAATAGCATTTATCAGGTTTTATGGAGAGCAAATTAGAATTACTTACACTTCTGAATTTAAAGCTCATAATTTTTTTTTTAGTTTTTATTAAAAAACTGATGTACAGAGAGGTTACGGTTTCATACGTTAGGCATTGGATACATTTCTTGTACTGTTTGTTACCTTGTTCCTCATACCCCCCCGCCCCCCTCCCCCTTTCCCCCCCTGAGGTGTTCAGTTCACTTACACCAAACAGTTTTGCAAGTATTGCTTTTGTTGTTGTTTCTCATATTTTACCCTTTGTCTCTCAATTTTGGTGTTGCCTTTCAATTTCCTAATTCTAGTACCAGTATACACGGTTTCCAATACACTCAGATAAGATTACAGAGATAGTGTAGATACAATCACAAGAAGGTGATTTATACAAGAACCTCATCAATAGTAGAAACTACAGATACACATGGGATGTTGAAAGTAGTTACAACTGTGATATAACAATCATTTCCATAAAATGGAGTTCATTTCACTTAGCATCACCTTATGTGATCATAAGGGTATAGCTATTGGGCTCTTGTGATCCTCTGCTGTGACTTGCCTAAACCTGTGCTAATTATTCCCAATAAGGGAGACCATAGAGTCCATGTTTCTTTGGGTCTGGCTCACTTCACTTAGTATAATTTTTTCCAAGTCCTTCCATTTCCTTACAAATGGGGAAATGTCATTCTTTCTGATAGAAGCATAAAATTCCATTGTGTATATGTACCACATTTTCCTGATCCATTTGTCTACGGAGGGGCATCTGGGTTGGTTCCAGATTCTCGCTATGACAAATTGAGCTGCGATGAACATTGTTGTGCTGGTGGCATTATTGTGATTTTGTTTGTGGTTTTTTGGATAAATACCCAAAAGTGGGGCTGCTGGGTCATAGGGGAGTTCTACATTTAGCCTTCTGAGGAATCTCCATACTGCTTGCCAGAGTGGCTGAACCAGTTTACATTCCCACCAACAATGAAGTAGGGTTCCCTTTTGGCCACATCCCCTCCAACAATTGTTATTGTTAGTTTTCTTGATATATGACATTCTTATTGGGGTGAGATGGAATCTCAATGTTGTTTTGATTTGCCTTTCTTTTATGGCCAGTGATGTAGAGCACTTTTTCATATGTCTCTTGGCCATCTCATTTCCTCATCAGAGAAGTCTCTTTGTAGGTCTTTAGCCCACTTGATGAGTGGGCTATTAGTTCTTTGTGGTTCTGTTTTGGAGGAAGGTAATTTTTTTAGTTCTGCATATATTTTAGATATGAGGCCTTTGTCCATTGAATGGCCGGTAAAGATCTTCTCCCAGTCTGTGGGCTTTCTGTTTATCTTGCAAGCTATGTCCTTTGCCCTGCAGAAGCTCTGCAGTTTGATGCAGTCCCATTTGTCCAACCTTTCTTTGATTTGTAGCCTTTCTGGGTCTTTGTTAAGGAAGTTCCGTCCTGCGCCAAGGAGCCCAAGTGTTTCTCCTACTCCTTCCTTTAGTGTTTTCAGGGTGTCTGTTTTGATTTCGAGGTCTTTAATCAATTTGGAATTGATTTTGGTGCAGGGTGATATATAAGGATCTAGTTTTAGTTTGTTGCATGTGTTGAGCCAGTTTTGCCAGCACCATTTGTTAAAGAGGCTATCTTTCTTCCAAACTATTGTTTCAGCCCCTTTATCAAAGATTAAGTAAGCGTAGTTCTGTGGGTTCATTCCCAGGTCTTCAATTCTGTTCCATTGTTCTTCAGGCCTGTTCCGGTGCCAATACCAAGCTGTTTTTATTACTATAGCTTTATAATACAACTTGAAGTTGGGTATTGTAATTCCTCCAGGACTGTTCTTTCTGCTTAGGATTGTTTTTGTTATTCATGGTCTTTAATTACTCCATATGAATTTCTGGATTGCTTCCTCTATTTCATCAAAAAATGGTGTTGGCATATTAATGGGTATTGCATTGAATTTGTAGATAGCCTTAGGCAATATTGCCATTTTGATTATATTAATCCTCCCAATCCAGGAGCATGGGAGGTTTTCCATTTCCTTAGTTCTGACTTAATTTTGTTTTTCAAGGTTTTAAAGTTCTCCTCAAAGAGGTCTTTCACTTCTTTGGTTAAGGTTATTGCTAGGTATTTTATGTTTTTGGGGGCTATTGCAAAGAGCGTTGCTTTCCTGATATCAGCCTCGGTCTTTGTAAAGCTCATAAATTTTATTTGTAATTAAGTATATATTTTCTTTTACATGAATTATATGTGGTTAATGTCAATTTTTACTTTAAATAATTTCAATAAATCTGTCAAAGAAAAGTATTTTTCCTACAAACTGATTTATGAGAATACAAATGTTTCCCCTGCTTCAACTTTAAAATAAAGATGCTAAATTCCTGAAAAAAATTTGTATTACTTACAAATTTCCTCTATAAAGAGATTCTTCATGCTAATAATTTTAAACTCTCAAAATATTTATATAAATCAAGCCTCAGTAAGAATACTCTCACTTTTTATAGTGAACACCAAAAATATTTGAAAGAATATATGAAACTTAATTGAACTGGTAAAGGAACACTTCTGATTATCCTGCCTCCACCAATGCACACACAAGTAAAACCTTAAAGACACTTCTTACGAGTGTCTGGGAAATCCCAAAGATTCACATTGATTATTAAACACTATTATACTCTCTGGCTAAAGAAAATGTTTTGCCATACCTAAATGAACACAGCAAATATATTTGATCCATTCATTCTGGAAAATTTCGGAGTTTATAGTGCATGATATCAGACACTGTCTTGAATTAAAAGATAAAAAAATTCATTCTTTATAGCAAAACACTGGATTTTTCTGCCCACACTGGCTTGAAACCTTGATCCTAAGATCTCAGCCTCCTCAGTAGTTAGGATTATTGGTGTAAGCCACTGGTATCCAGCTCATTTGTTTTTCACACCAAAGTAACTATTTAAAGAGAACACAAAGTAGTTCCCAAAACCTTCCTCATAGGTATTGCTATAAACTAATTTTCTTTTCTACACAAGAAGGAAAATTTTTCCATAAGTTTAACTATTTATTATGTAATAGCAATGACTGCTACATATGGTAATATTATGTGTAAATATCTTGTTCTCACAAACAGTGAAAAACAAGTTTTAAGGAAGTAATGTGGTGCTGTAACCTATACTATTGAAGAAAGGAAAACTGACAACTATGTCATTAACATACATAATAATCACACAAGAGGTATTTCCATATTTTTGTAAGTGATAAGACTAAATTTGGGATACTGAAATCAATGGTATAATTTTTAAAACAGCTATACAAATAACAATACTATTGTTTATAATGCTTAACTTTCAAAATCAAACAACCAAAGCAAATACTATCACCCCTGAATAATGTTACTGAGGCTCGGGGAAGTAAAGTGGTATAGCTATTTTAGTCAAGGTATTTTTCCTGATTTCTTCACGTTCATCATCATCATCATCACCATCATTTCATTATCATCATTCTGGGAAGCAATACATTAGAGTTAGCCAAGCACCAAACATTATTTCAAGTACTTTACCTGAAATATCCAAAGTACATTTCCATGAAAGTTACATATGTAAAGTAACCCATATAATATTTATTTTAAGTACTAAAAAGTATTTGAAGAATTTTTAAACACACTTAGCAATACACTTTAAAAGTTAGTATCTAAAATAAAAATAGAAAAAAAAAACACTACCCACTTCAGTACATTAGGAAGCTAAAGAATGCAAGAAACAAAATAATAGCAAGTAGGAATAAATATTCAATCATCCATGCATGTTAGAAAAACTAAATAGCCACATTATTCAAAATAGCAGGTAATGGGATGATTTGTACTTTTCACACTCATAGCTCAATGTAATATTATAACTTACGAGATCACTTCAAATTAATATAAGCCCTCAATGAAGGGACTGTGACTTGTTAAGATACAGAGTTGTCCAACTTCACTCTTCCATCTCTAAGACCACAGCAATCTAATTAGTAAAAACTGAATGCCATCTCAAAAGGGCTTGTCACCTAAGGTCACACAGTCTTTGAATACTATCCCTGATTAATATGGAGGGTATATTTAAATATTTGGATTTAAGCAGGTTCTAAGAGAAAGATGATGGAAAATAAAATAACAACTTAATTGTTTTAATCTACACCTATAAGATATGCTCAAAATTCTTCATATCAATAATTTTTGAACAAAGCATAGAATAAAATTTAGCAAATCTAACAAAAGACTCATGCAGATTGCAAAATTTAAAACAAAAAAAGTCTTGGATTTCTTTTTAAGATTTAAAACTATTATTGATCACATTTTTAAAAAGACTTCCAAAATATACCTTTACTCTTAATACTATGCTAAATCACAGGAACCAATAAAACACTTGATTAAAATCTACTAATTATTTGAGCACCGGTGGTTCTTGTCTGTAATTTTAGCTATTGAGGAGGCTAAGATTTGAGGATCTTGATTTGAAGCAGCATGAGCAGAAAAATCGCAGACTCATCTCCAATTAATGAGCAAAAACTTGGAACTAAAGGTAGGGTTCAAGTGGTAGGGAGCCAGCCAAGAAGGGAAGAAGCTGAGCGGAAGTCTGAGGCTTGAGTTCAAGTCCCAGTCCAGGAACACCAACAACAAAGGAAAAATTACAAAGTTTCTTCCTATACTAATCAATATTCCAATAGCTACCACGGAAGGATTTGGAGAACAGTTAAGATATCTAATGTTGCCTCTTTGTGGACAATATAGAAGAATAAAGTTGAATTACAAGTTAATTCTTCAGGGGAAGTAAGTAGGTCTTGGAAAATACAGTATTCAAGTAAATCTTGCACAAGAAAAACCAAATGAAGATATGGAAATACAACTTAATGGGACATTTTACCCAGTGATTTTTAAAATTAAAAAAATAAGGATTAGAACTAAATGTATTAAGTGTTTACTTATTTTAAATAAGTAACTGTCACAAGTACTAAAATCATAAATTAAAATATAAATTGTATAACATTTAATAACTACAATCCCATTTGAATTTACTAACAAACCTGAATGCATTAAAGATTTTTTTTGTTTGTGAACCAACGGGAAGCAAAATTGCAATGATGAACTTTTATCTGATGCATGGATATCTGTGTCTCCATAGATTGTTCCCAGACAGATCACTTTGCCACCTTTGGTTTGAACATGTAACTTTTGACTCTGAAATACAAACAAAAAGTATAGACAAAAAAAGGAAAAAATACCTTTGGTTTAAATTAATGAAACCATTTACCATGGTTTTTTTCTTATTATTAATAAAAAAACTAAAAAAAGAACCTGGAAATGAAATAGACACTAGTATAATAATATCAACTGGAAAGAAATGCCAACTACTGTCAAAGCAGTAATTTAGAGACAAAGGACAAAAAGAAAAGTATAGAGACAGCTATATTCTAGCAGCTTTTCTTAAGGACTTGAAAGTCAAATATTCCTATAACCAGTTAAGTAAATACAAACAAGGAATACATTAATCATTGTTACTATATGTCATGATTACTAGTACTAAAGTTATCTCTTTTTTGGCAGTTTGTCAGCACCAGAACGACAATGCAGTCTTCTTTATATGACCTCTAACATTTAATTCTAACAATTAGAGAGATGGACATTCTATTTTTCCCATTTCATAGAGGAAAAAAAATCTGAATCTCAGAAGTTGGATAGCTTTTTCAGTATGATATGGTTAAAAAAAGTCAAATCAATTGGAATCCAGTTCTATATGGTCCCAAAGTCCACACTTGTAAGGCTGGTTGGTCTGAAAGAGGACACTTTACACTTAGGGTCATACTACATTGTGTTGCACCCCAGAAAATAAATGAAAATGAAAGGCTGAGTGAAAATGCTTCCAAGTACAAATAAAGCAGTAGTGATGTTTAGGTAGTCCCTTCTGACAGACTCCAAATGTACATGTATGTGTAGCTTCATTTCAAACTTGGCAACTATGGCAAAAGCCCAAATCCATGTTTATTGTCCAACAGAAAGGATGTGTGTTTCCAGCTTTCCTAAGCTCATTTGTTGCCAATAGAATGCAAATGAAAATGCTGTGTGCTACTTCCAGGCTGGTACTTTTAGAATGGGTATGCCTTCTCTGTGATCAACCCCTTCCCAGTAATTCTACATGAGTGCCAAAAGATGAAAGGAACCTAGCTCCTTCCTAGGAATGCTCCTAGGAACCTGTACAGTTGAGGAACTGTAATTGCATAGCAATCATTAGAGTACTTATACCATAACAGAGTGCAAGAATCTGGTACCCTGTTCACTTTCAATTTTTCAATTATCACATTCAATATTCTGGATTTCTACACAGCCAGATCCCAAGGACTTGATATCCAAATCTGGAAGGAAGAGAGAGAGAAATAAGCTTAGTACTAATGAGCTCCACAGCATTTTAATACCGCCCCCCCCCTCCCAGAGATTCAGTTTCTTAGCTACATTCCTCATTTTACTGAATAGTAGACAGAACACCTTGGTCAACAGTCTCTGAAAAGAAGTCTCAACCAAGTCAACTTGATCAAATGTAGCATCTCTGACAGTTTTTAGAAATGGCTGTCCTCATTATTTGGAAAGAGAAAGAAGTAACAAAAATGGAAAGTAAAGAGAGAAGAAACTGCTTCCTCCCATATGAAAGATCACAGAAAAGATTCTTTGAGTAAGACTTACACACACACACACACACACACACACACACACACACACACACACGAATAAGAATATGTTAAGATACTCAGTAAGCTTAGTGTCTCTCTCTCTCTTTGTTTTTTTCTTTTTTTGCCAGTCCTGGGGCCTGATCTCAGGGCTGGAGCACTGTCCCTGGCTTGTTTTTACTCATGGCTAGCACTCTGCCAACTTGAGCCACAGTGCCATTTCTGGCCTTTTTTATATATGTGGTGCTGAGGAATCGAACCTAGGGCTTCATGTATATCAGGCAAGCACTCTTAGCATGAGGCCATATTCCCAGGCAACAGAAATGCCCTTTGACCCCCGACACGCTTAATGTTGGAAAATTTAAAGATTTGTTCCTAACTCTCCCTCAAATTAAAAGCATATTAGGGTAATAACATGGGTCAGTTTATATGATCATATTTTAGATTTGCAAATTCTCCTTCTAATTCTTCACATGTAAAAAATAACTGGACTATTAACATGAAACTATGTCACAAGGTATTTGAAGTACTTTTTCAAAAGTGAAACTGCTTTGAAATGCCTAGTAGGAAACAGTAACCATAATGAGTTAAGTGGGAGTATATTCAAAGAGAACTGGGAAATAAGGAATTAGAGGTGCCATTCTTGAGTGTCAACTTATAGTTTAACATGTAGTTTAGGTATATCTGCATTAAAAGAATTAGAAACACTGATAACTTAGTACTTAATTCACAAAAATATTAAGAATTTCTATTATAGTAAAATGCAGAGGTAAACACATTGAGACCCTGTGCTACAATTTCAATAGTTATAACATAAAAACAATTTCCATAGTTGTATAGAAATCTCTGTTATCTGTTAGTTAACATAGCAATATTTTGTTTCTGAGTAAAAAGACAATTTTATCCCACAGAAACAGAGATGCAATTGTAACTGCAAAGCTTATTTCTAATAATAATAATAATAAATTAGTGAAATAATGCCACAACACATGGTTGGATCTAAAGCAGTGATGATAGCTATGAACAGAAACAGATTTTAAACTTACTCTACCCTTGCTAAGTAGGTAGAGAAATTAAAGCTACACATTACTAATAATGCTACTTTTACCCATCCACTGAAACAAGTAATAGACAATGTGGAGGAAAAGCATGAAGCTAGATTTGAGGGAGGCTCAAATGAATGGATGATGAATGGAGACAGAAATTGGGCTCTAAATATAAAAAGAGGAAGCAAGAATGAGAGTTATAATTGCCAGCAAAAATTATCTTTATTCATCTGTGCTACAATACTTTTTCTTAGTCTATTTTGAACTATATCAAAGTTCCATCAGCATCTCTCTCCCTCTAAGACTGTTACATTTCAAGAGCAGGTTCTCTTATTGACCTATATGAGTTAGATTTTGAGAAGGAACAAAGTATAATGACTGAGCGAATCTAGTCCATAGCCTAACTCCATCATTTCAAGTATTAAAGGCATTTTAAAATCTACCCTTCACTAGAATGTAAGTTCCATGAAATCACTGATTGTTTTTCTATTTGTTCATCCACAATAAATACTTTATGATAGTTCCAAATCTTATTTGTATTTTACTTTATTTTGTTTGCCAGTTGTAGGGTTTGAACTCAGGGAACAGGCAGTATCTTTTGTACTCAAGAATAGCACTTTATCCCTTGAGCCAAAGTGCCACTTCTGGATTCTTCCAAATAGTTTACTGGAGATAAGAGTCTCAAAGACTTCCCTGCCCAGTCTGGAGTTGAATGGCTATTTTCAGATGTCAGCCCCCTTAAGTAGCTAAGAATACAGGTATAAGCCACCAGCACTTCCTATATTTTAAGTTTACTCAGCTGAAATGGTGATAATAACACCTATTTTACAGTGCAACTATAGGGATTACAAAAGATTATCTCAGAAATGATAAATCATTACCATGATCATTGTCCAGGTCTTCTTTTCCAGGAAGACCTCTCCCTAAAAAAAATTAATACCAAACCCAAATATTGCGGAAACAACTTGTATTGTTATTACAGAAGCACACCAGCGCCCCCCCCCCCCCCCCGCAGTCTTACAATGACTTCAAAAGCTTCCTAGGGTAAATTTGAGAAAATACTTAGGCCACAAAGAACTGTGACAGTTATTAAGAAGCTAGATGCTTATGTGAAAACAAGTTTCCAAGTTACATATGGAATATTCTGGAGGCAGGGGTAATTTGGAGATGGAGGTCAAGGTGTGGCAAGGGAAAACTTAAATTCACTGCCACACTAGTGAATGGATCATCAACCCTGAAAAATGAACCAGTTTGCTAATGACAATGTGACAAAGGAGTATAAGGCAGTTGTTCCAAAATATATTTCTACTCGATTTAAACTTTTTCCTTAACTGTGAACTTGATGCTTAAATGTTCCTTGGGAACTCCTCATAGAAGCAAAAGAGAAAGTTTCTTTAGAGGCCAATTCTACAAGAGACTGGTCCCAAGTGACTGAAAAATGTGCGCTGAGTGCAGTGGGCCCCAAATTTGTTAGAACTTGATCGTCACTTGCCAAACTTCAGGGGTACATTCACCTTCACCGCCACCCAGGAACTGATGGTGTTGGACACAATGGTCATCTCCCACAGGGCCTCCTCGTACCGCACCTGCAGGCTGTCCAGGCCCGGCGCCTTGCCCTTCACGCCAGACATGGCCACCAGCACACGGTTGCCGTTGGGGAAAGAGATGGGGTCCAGGGACCTCACAGCCAGGTGGCACAGGAACCACGCCCACAGCTGACAGACTATTTTCAAATAAATATAATCAACAAAAAGTACTTTTCTGATTGTGTGAAGTTAAAAATTGAGAATATGATTAATATTCCTGCCGAGCCAGCCATCAGTGAAAAGGAATCCTGAATGAGGGGGGCGAGGACTAAAGAAAAGGAAAAATACAAGACAAGAGAAAAAAGACAAGAGGCAAAGATGGGGTACGGGAGGTCTGCATCTCGAGATTGAAACTCAAGACTGCAGCCCCATTTATTCTTAACATCCAGCTTTTATGCAGTTTGGGAACCAGGGAATGGCATAGGGTTACCAAAGTTTAAGAAAATAAGAAAGCTTTTAGGTCGGTAAATAACAGGAGGCAATAAAACAAGACAAGGCTGAATGGTAAACATAAACCAGGTGCCTATGGACACAGTAAAACATCTTGATACGTGCTGGTTGTCAATTAAACCAAATCTTACCACATTCCTTGTGATAACAGCACAGCCAGAGGTCAGGATGAGGTTAGCTGCTAGCTCGGCTCCCGACAATTCCCCCGTCTTTTTATTAAAAGAAGCGAACCCACCTGTCTTAGGTGGGGTGGGTACCCCAGCCTGCCTTACCCGTCTTAGGGTCAACTTCAGAGCAATGCTGAAACCCCATGTCTTAGGTAGGTCAAGGCTGGTACCGCCTCATACCCCTCTGGCTGCGGTTCTTCTCGGGGGAAAGTTCATTCACTTGGAGCTTGATCTTATGCAGCTGGCTGGCTAAACTCATGAAAGAGTTTTGCAATATGCATACAATGCAAGGAAGGCATAGGAAAGCCATCAGCGAAATTATCTCTGGGCCGAGCAATGTCATTAACAGCCCCTTAACATTAGTTAAGGAAGGGAGATACTGTTGAACTTGTTCAAACAGTTCTTTTGCTGTTTCTGCCACTTTAGGGTCCAAAGGCGGAGCTTGTTCTAGTCCGGCTATTTGTCTATGCAGTTGAAAGAGATCTAAGGACAAGTTATTATGGTGCCAAATACCATTTAGATGTGCTACAACTTGTTCCCAAGAATAGCTCGACCTATTATACTTATGGAGGGTCACACAAATAAAGTCAAACCCAGCATGACAGCACACTTGTTGCAAAGTTTGTAAGGCACGAATTTGTTCTCCCAGTGACAACACAGATTCATACAATGCTTCTAATTTTTGTTCTACTTTATCATCAATCCTGCCTTGAAAGTGCAGGGCTTGCATGGTATTATGAGCAAGCTGATTAACATAATGAGCTGTCTGCACATTTTGTGTTAGACCCACAGTGACCGCTGCAGCAGAGACAGCTAAGGAAATAAAGGCTACAATGCCTGCTATTAGTAGCCCTACAAATCGTCTAGGGTGCATAAGCTCTTCAGATATGTTCACAGGAAGCACGACAAATGGAGGCTGCTTAATAGCAATTACAGCATCAGTAGGACAACTATACAAGCAATTTGAAAAAGAACAGTTAGTGCAAGTAACATTGAAATACATGGCTCCTATAGAAATATTAAAAGGTCCATAAATAATAGCATAAGGGGGTGCTACACAACTCATAATATTTTTTAAAGAAGTAGAAGTGGGCCAGGAGATATTATTCAGGGAAGCCACTAACATCCAGACATGACATTGAGGGTGTCCATTCATCCACCACAGACCTGGGTTGTACTTGTTGGTGAGATTAGCTCCGGACCAGTCTATCAGCTGAGAATTAGTTCCTGAAATATCGGTTATAAAAGGGTGATCATGTCTACACTTTATGGGGTGCAGTTCTCCTGTGGATTCTACATTTTGAGAATAGTTGATGCAGCGAGGTATCATGAAGGACAAGGTAGAATTTGCATGTACAGGAAACCCAGTAGGCAATGAAGTCATTTGTATATTATATACTTGACTATTATCAGGAATCCAAATTCTATGATTTATGGATTGCATTACAGTACAGCCTGGAATATAACTGTTGGAGTCAGTTGTAAAGCATAAAGGGGTTCCAATGACAGAAGCTGCAAAATCTCCCATCTTAACGTGTTGGTCAAAAGGGTCTGGAGCTGTACCATACGCTGATCTGTTGACATGGATGAACACCTCAGCTCCCTCCCAGGTCGCAGGGTGCACAATCGGTGGATCTGGCATGTAAGCCCAGTGGGTCAGCGCTTGTACTGTTCCAATGAGTTTCCACAATCTGAACACAATGCTCAGGTAGCCAGCGGGCATCATTTTCATCCTGTGAAAAAACACAGACATGTCCTCTACCCCATGTCAGTACCGGATCCGGCCTGTGCCAAGCACTTGTTAGAGGATCTTTCCACTTAACGTGGGCAAAAGCTCTTTGCTCTCTCTTTTCCCTGAACTACTGTGATGCGGAGTGGCCATTGCAGTCCAAATTTAAAAAATTTAGTATGAATAAAGCATGAGAAAGTATATTAACAGGAGAGAAGGGGTATAGTTCCCCCCCTTTAAATTTAGAAATTTGGTGTTTTAACAAACCGTTGGCCCATTCAACAATTCCTTGACCATGAGGATTATAGGGAATTCCTGTAGAGTGAACAATTTGGTAAGATTTGCAAAAGTTTGAAAAGCTCGTCCAACATATCCCGGACCATTATCAGTTTAAATTTGTTTAGGAAGTCCCATAGTAGCAAAGCTGTGTAAGGCATGGGAGATACAATGTTTGCCAGCTTCCCCGCTAAGAGGACTAGCCATAGTAAAATTAGAGTAAGTGTGTATTATAACATGGACAAAGCGGAGCCATCCAAAAGAGGTGATGTGGGTAACATCCATTCGCCAAACATGGTTGGCCACTAAGCCTCGGGGGTTAATGCCATTGGAGGGCACAGGTAGGAAGGTAGCACAGTTGGGACAAGTTTTTACAATTGATGAGCTGCCTCACAAGTAATATGAAATTGCTGACGTAAGGCACGACTGTTTTGATGGTGGGCAGCATGTGATTGCTTTGCCATGTCAATTTGAGTGAGAAAAATGTGAATAGCCTCATCCGTAATAGCATTGCCCTCACTTAATGGTCCAGGAAGCTTAGTATGAGCACGTATAAATCCAAAAAAACATGGACAGGTGTGAGAGCGAAGAAGTTGTATCTGGCAAAAAAGAGTTTGGCTAGTGCAATTAGCTGTACCAAGAAAAGGGACAGTTTCAATGACCTGAAGGGCTCGAATGACTGTCCGAATATAAATTAAAGGCTTTAGTAGTAAAAGTGTAAGGGCCTGTAAAATTGCTTGAAGTTCAACTTCCTGGGCAGAAGAAAGACCAGTGTCCAAGATTTAGTTTCACCATCAATAGTAAGAGCTTCCGTTCCGTTAGAGGATCCATCTGTAAACACCAAGGCAGCCATAGAAAGAGGAGATAGAGATACAATCTGAGGAAATATAAAGGTGTAAGAAGAGGCAAAGTGAAGTAATTTGTTGGAGGGAGAATGATGTGAAATTATGCCCATAAGATTGTCCCAAGCATTGGCCCAGGAATCACAATGAATATAAAGCCATTCTTGCTGTTGTAAAGTATAGGGGATATAAATAACCTGTGGATCTCGTCCAAGATACTTACAAGATTCCACACGGCACATATGGAACTAAGGTGGCTACCAATTTATAATAGAGAGTTAACACTTTTGAAGGAGCAGCAGGCAGAAAATCCATAAAAGAGGTCCCTTATGCCAGAGGACCGCTGTTGGAGAATGAGGTATAGTTAGAATATAAGCTTTCCAAGGGGCTGAGTAATCAATATGATTTATATGTCTTGAAGAAATGGCAGAATTTACTATGCTTAAGGCTTTAGTTGCTTCTGTTGTCATTTCTCTGGGAGATGTAGGGTCAGGGTCCCCCTTTAATAGATCAAATAAGGGTTTTGATTCAGCTGTGGATAATTTAAGATAAGGGTGAAGCCAATTAATATCTCCCAGAAAATTTTGAAAATCATGCAAAGTACGCAAATGAGAAGTCTTAACCTGTAAATTCTGACTAGTAAAATAATAAGGACCCAAAATATGACCAAGAGGGATTCTTATTTTTCTCTGCCTGGGCTGGCTTTGAACTGTCCAAGGAGTCTTAGTCATAAAAGCCCTTTTTATTTCCAAATAAAGCAACAGGAGAACAAAAGGAGTAGAGTTTACCTGTAAGTTGCTAAGAATTGACCAACAAGTAGTTGCCAGAATTTTGCTGTAACACATAAAGAACAGCAGACTGAATGGGATCCATGTGCTATTAAATCAAATCATATTATTTAACCTTACCTTACTGGCACATGAAAGAGAAAACAAATGAATAACAATAAAAGTCTCAGCTTCAGTGGATCTGAATTGGCTGTGTCTTCCATCCCCAATTAGCAGGCCGGCAGGAGAGATGGCTTGCATCTGGATAAGGCTGTATTAGAGTTCCCTGGATAGGCTGTCACATTTCCTGCTTGTTGCCTGTAAATTTCTACACAGACTGGTTAAGGGCATTTTTAAACAGATTTTTGAAGGCTTGTGCCTTTAACCATCTTTCTAGTCACAAAATCCACACAGATTGAAGGCCAACCAAGTCTGCTCTCTGTAGCAGCCAGGGCAGTTTCTGAGTCACAAACAAATCCCAGTTTGGGAGCTGACTGTGGAGGCAGTTTTCTGTAGCCACAGACTGCCACGGTCCACTCAGCTAGCACACATGTAAACCTGTATCCTCTAAAGCAAAATGTTAATTTTGGGTCAGGGAAATTTAGGTTAATAGTCACATCTGTGCAGTTATTTCAAAATAACTCTGGTCCCTTTATCTTAAAGAGTTTATGAGAGCACAGAGAAAAAAGAAAAAACAAATGGAGAAGCAAAATCTTAGTCTATACCAAAGAATTGTCAGGATTAGATGTACACTTGACTCAGCATAGATAGACATAAAGAATAACACATTGGTTTTACATCATTGTACTTATATCACATGCTGTATATTAAAACTTTTTGGAGTTTTTCTTAGACACATTTGTTTGCTCCCAAACATGATCAGTTTGGGTTTGAAACCTGTTTTTTGTTTCGTTTTTAAGTTTTACCAATAGACAGACATAGACAGACATACATACACATACAGACAATGTGCACACATTTTGGGGCGCGCTTAGAATTGTTCTTTAATTGGCCATGTAAGTTTTTCTGGAATTCCAGTGGCAAATGATATTATTTTGCCTATATTCTAGAACCACGTGGTTAGATAGTAAACAAAAATAAACTTTTCAGCAAACCAAAATTTTCAGATCATCCGAGAAGCCACATTTTGAGAAACCAGTTTATCTCCCAAGGAGAGCTTATGGGAGACAGGACATGAACACAGACAGTGAGCTCACAGTAAGACATCTTCATCTTCCAGCATTTGTATTATAAGGCACCTTTGAAATGCAAGGCCACAGGACTCCAAGTCCCTGCCCAGCCTCCAGGAATTTGGCATGCTTGTCACCTGGGGGATGGGCAGGCTTCAACCCCAACCAATCCTATTGTTGACCATGTGCTCAATGCTAGAGAAAGCTTATGATTTAGCCAAATAAGCAGAATTTAACTGAGTCTCCAAACTTAACATCAATAACAAGACTAGAAAACCTTTCTTTGAGTCTTTTAAAGCAGATGTTTAACAAATATCAATACCCATCCTATGTCACAGGCAGGCAGGCAGAGTTTAGAGGGAGGCAGAAAAAGAGACAGAGAGAAATTCATCTGCCTGAGCACTCATAAAAGTTAGGTAAGTCCTGCAAAATATTCCAAATATATAAGATTGGGCTCAAACTTGAGCAGCTTTCCTGAAGCAATTTAGACTGTCCCCCACTTGAATGACCAGCGGAACTGAACTAGAGATCAGTTGTCTCCAAACACCCACAATCGCTGATCTCCTTGACCTAGCCCAGTGGCTTTATGGAAAATGTAAGCTCCAGGCTAATGGTCACTCACCCTGGTTGGGGTTTCAAATCTGTCGTGGTGGATGGAAATAAAGCGCTCGGTCAGGAGAAGTTACCTCGGTGGTGTTAGCATTTCCCTAGCCTCAGGTTCCTCCCCCCTGAAAGTAGCCTGCACCTAGGAGAGCTGTAAGTCTGCCCGGACTCCCTTTAAAGGAGTTTGTTGTTCTGGATGAAGCTGTGACAATAGAGTTATACTGATTTCAACATATTCTCAACATGGGTCAATCTATCTTTAGTAGGCTCATTGCATAATTTCTCCTCAGTGTCTGAGCCATCTGAGTCTTCCTTAATGTCTAGCCCAGTGGATTCAGGTCTTGTTAATTTTCTCAGCTCTTCCTGGGCAGCAGCATACGCTCCCGGAGCTGGGCAACACTCATCAGGTACCTGTTCAGTTTCTCCAATTGACTGATCGAATTTAATCTGTTCATGTCTAGGATCTAAGCAATCTTGGACCAGATACCAAAGAATAATAGCATCCACTGGGGTTTTCTCAGGGCCATATGCATCATAATGTTCCCAAATCTCTCTCTCTCTCTCTCTCTCTCTCTCTCTCTCTCTCTCTCTCTCTCTCTCTCTCTCTCTCTCTCTCTTTCTCTCTTTTTTATTTTTTTCTAAGTTATTGGTTCCTTCCTCCAGGAACTGGGGACATGCTTCCTCTATAAAGTAAAAGAAAACTTTCTAAGTGACTTTGGCCAACTTTCACTGCCCGGACAATAAACATGCCTTTGGGGGCCTGCACGTATAGCATGCAGCCTATACTTTATCCCATAATTTCTTACTCCCGACAATACTCTTTCTCTCTCCCGCTCTCCTTCCCAAGTGATCGGACGTCCTTTCCTGAGCGGGGGTCCTCTGCCATCATCCCAGGCATTCAGGTCCCTGTTCGGGCGCCACACCTGCCGAGCCAGCCGTCAGTGAAAAGGAATCCGGGGGGCGAGGATTAAAGCAAAGGAAAAATACAAGACAAGAGAAAAAAGACAAGAGGCAAAGATGGGGTACGGGAGGTCTGCATCTCGAGATTGAAACTCAAGACTGCAGCCCCGTTTATTCTTAACATCCAGCTTTTATGCAGTTTGGGAACCAGGGAATGGCATAGGGTTACCAAAGTTTAAGAAAATAAGAAAGCTTTTAGGTCGGTAAATAACAGGAGGCAATAAAACAAGACAAGGCTGAATGGTAAACATAAACCAGGTGCCTATGGACACAGTAAAACATCTTGGTAAGTGCTGGCTGTCAATTAAGCCAAATCTTACCGCATTCCTTGTGATAACAGCACAGCCAGAGGTCAGGATGAGGTTAGCTGCTAGCTCAGCTCCCGACATATTAAGATTGACATAAGCTATAAGGAGTATTGACACTTAAAATAGTCTAATGAATATCAAGTCTGTTTATAGTTGTAACTAATAAAAGTTGTCTATTTTACTTTGAGGGTGGGGGAGCAAGGAATTGAGACACTTGGCTTTCACCTTTCACTACTAGGTAGAGTTGAAATCAGCTTGCTTTGAGGACTAGTTTATTTCATCTACAATGTTATTCTTTGCAATTTATTCTATGACCCACTAAGGGACATATCTAATTAGATTCGGGTAATTGCTATATGTGGAAAACATGGATATATTACCAGTCTGTCTAACAAACAGACAGGTTGGACATATTAATAGTTTTTTTACTTTTATTTTATTTTATTTTTTTTTTGCTTTGGAACTAACTACAAATCTAAGGCACAAATTATTAAGAGATCATCATCCATAAAAAATAATTTTTGTAGTCATGAACAAGCTTCTGAAAAGAGGGTCAGTTAATATAATTTTTTCCATGTTCAAGTCATTCATTAGGACAAAAAGTCTTAAAATATTTGTACCTATGACCCAGAAATTGTGCTTTAGTGGATGAAGTTGGAATATTCAAGAAATGATGTTTTATAAAACTCCTTATATTAGGAAATAGTGGCATCAATTTAAATCCATCAAATAAGAATTATACACATTTGGAATATTATACAGTAATTTAGAAGATGTATTTTGAAGATGCGTCAACATTATTGCAAATACTTCATAATATAAGCGAAGAGTAATTAATGAGTGACGAATAAATAATAAATGAAGATTTGTGAAGTATGTTCCCAATACTGCAGCAACAATAACAAATTAAATATAAAATTAGATTGCACAAAAGCAATTGTGAAAGGATATATATGTACATATAATTTGATAGTAGTGGTTATCCGTAAGCAGTAAGATTTAATTATATTTTTATGTGTCACCAACAGTGAACATGGTTCAATTTATAAAAAGAAAAATATGAAACATTTCCTATCATAAATATTAGTCACTAAGACTGACCAAAAAGGTCAAAACTTTCTTACCATTTAAATGTAAAACTGGAATAGAAAGAGGATTTTTTTTGCCATCTCAATGTAAATATTTCAATGAATATTTTATGATTTATGTTCAGTAAATGGAAAGCAATGGGGCAAGAAAGAGTGTTCAGAAGAAAATTGAGGCAAACAAAGCTAGGCTTTGAAATGAGTTTTAAAAAATGAGTTACTGAGTTCTTCACTTCCAACATTTTAATTTGATTTTAAAAAGATTTCTATATATTTATTTATTGAATTTATGTTTCACATTCTATATTGTCTTTACTTCATTTAGCTGCTAGTTTAAATCCTCTTTGGGCTCTGTTGTTTATTTGTATCTTCTATGAATTCATTCAGATGCTCCTACATCTCTTTTATTTCAATAATCATTTTTGTCATTGCTTCTATAAGTTTATTTTTTGAAATTTGTCCCTCTTCGCTATCATTTAAGTCCTTTACCATAGAGCTGTTGGCTTTTGAAGGAGACGTGTTGCCTCATGCTTTCTGAATTTCACTTCTATGTTGTGGCTTACCTAACTGGGTCCAAGGTTTTAGCTGGAGATCTTTACTTTTTGTGTCCTTTCAGTTGGGGATTCATTAGAGATTACTTAAGACTGAGGAGTAGCTAGGCTGGGATGATTTCTTTTGTTGTTGCTACTAGTGGGGGCATGAGTTGCTCAATAGTCAAGTATTCTACTTCAATGCTCAACTGGGTGTAGTCCTCTTTTCCAGTCAGGATGAACAAATCTGTCACAGTTGATAAACCACAACTGTGAGATTACCACATCTCTAATGAAGAACCATCACAACTAGTGCTCCAGTATCTTTAGATAAATATAGAAGTAAAATCAGTCTTCACTATAGTCTGTTATAGTTTATACCTGCAGGTTGTAAGCCACTGTGTCATGCTTCCCATTGTACTGTTGAGTGCCTCATAGCCACAGTCTCTCAAAGGTGAATGTGCTTGGCATTGGTCCCCAGCCCACTGATTATTTGTGTTTAGGTTTCTCTGCTGTGTTGTGGTCCATACACCAGATGAGTCATATCAGGATCTCTGCAGTCTGTGGTGGAGTCACACATTGCTTGGGCATGAAAAGTGATTTAGAAAACAAATAATAAAAATAAACTCCATCTCTAAAGTAGATGGCTTTGCAGGTGATTTCTACCAGACTTATATTAAGGGACAACATTCTGCATAAAGTCCCCAGAATTCTGTATAACCCCTCCAAAATTATAAGAGAACTCTTCCAAATTAATTTTATGAGGCCTGTATTTTTGTGATAACAAAGCCAAACAAATTTATTGTCAGAAAAGAAAACTACAGTACAATATTCTACATGTGAAAAGGATCGTGATAAGGTGATGTATATATCTAAAATGAATGATTAGAGTTAGCTGGACTTTTACTCACTGGTAAGTACCTGACAAAACTAACTTAAAGAAAGATAGACTTATTTTGGCTCATGGTTTCAGAGGTCAGTCCACAGCCATTTTGGCTTCACAGTTTCTGAGTTTGTGCATCATGAGAGGGAGCAGATTGGGGAACAAGGTGGTCTACTATGGGCAGACAGGAGGCAGAAGGGAACAAGAAGGGGGCTGTAATATGATGTGACAAGGTGTAATTGGTCCTGCATAGCAAGACTGTGTCTCAAAGAAGGGAGAGAGAGAAAACAAAAGAGAATCACCAAGGAACTAGGACAGGCCACACCCTTTAAGTAGGCCTCAGTGACTTACTTCCTCCAAACTGGTCCAACATTGTAGTGGTCCGTTCAGTGTTAACTCACTGATGGATTAATTTAGTGCAGTTAGTGCCTCACAATCCAACCACTCTTCCATAGCACTACTAGCTCGAGAGCAAGCCTTCAACAGATGAGCATTTTGAGGAGATACTTCATTGTGTAACCACAATCATTAGTTTCATGTTAAAAAGAATAGTGTCTTATTCCTATAATCCAAGCTGTTTTGGAGGTAAAGATTAGGAGGATAGAGGTTCAAGGCCAATTGAGACACTAAGATCTGTGATAACCCTCTCTCATCACTTCTACTAAACATTCTCCTGTAGGTTCCTTACAATGAAGTTAAGAACTTGGAAGCTGCTGCTCCAATCCCAACCAGTGAAAACCTGAACAGACTGAGAAATCAGTGATTTCATATGCATTTTATATGAATATTAATTTATAAACATGTTTATGTGTGTTTGTGTGTAAGTGGAATGACAGCAGTGATACGTGAAGATATTAACAAGAGAGATTAATTAGGTCCTTTTTATTTTATTTTCATCTGTTTTTGGCAGTCCTGGGACTTATAATCTGGGCCTGGGCTCTGTCCCTGAGCCCAAAGCTGGGCTTTGAAATGAGTTTTAAAATTGGCATATTAAGCTCTTCATTTCCAACATCTTAATTTGATTTTTTAAAAGATTTCTCTATTTATTGATTGAATTTGTCTTTTGTATTCCTGCCAGGGCTGGCTTCAAAGCATGATCATCAGATCTTAGCCTCCTAAGGATTACAGGCATGAGCTACCAGCACCTGGCTGAATTAGAGCTTTTAAAATTCTTTGTTGCTGATCCTGGGGCATGAATTCAGGGCCTGGACACCGTCCTAAATCAAGTCTAGCGCTCTATCACTTGAACCACAATTCAACTCCAGCTGGTTGTTTTTTTTGTGTGTGTTTTTTAATAATTTATTGGAGATAAGAGTCCCACAGATTCTCCTTCCTGGGCTGGTTTTGAAAATCTATCCTTAGATCTCAGCTTCCTGAGTAGCTAGGATTACAGACATGAGACACCAGCACCCAGATTTTTTCTGTTGTCTTTGTTTTTGTTAAGCAAGGGGCAGTGAAATTTAGCATCTGGAATTTCATAGCAAGCCTGAGGGTTAGCCTGCAGTACGCAGATTCTAAATTGTAGTCAGACATAGAGAAAATCTGCTTCACAGACCTGCTGGAAAACTGTCATCTTGAGATCTATTCGGGCATCCCTAACCTCCTACAGGATCTGAGACTCTTAGTCTCTGCTCACTACTAAATGATTTGGAAAGAATTAAGGGAACTCATAGGGCCTCTTAGGCACTCTAAATTTCTAAAGTCTGACAGGACTTGTGGAATTACCGCAAATGGTTGCTGATAGACAGCCTGTGTTTGTTGCCATGCTGTGTACATGTGCAGGCTTTCTTTGAGTTTGTAACTACAGCAACAAGTTCTGTGGCCCATTGTTTCCCCCTGCTCAGTCTTACCACCTAGTGAACTGCCTCCTACTCACTGCTCAGTTGCTAATTGATTTTCATTGTCTTGGCCTGCTCTTTGTTAAGAGTTCTTTCCTGATACTGTGGAAATGAAACTGCTATTACTGGAAGCAAAGCTGAAAGGGCTTTGCTAACACCATGGAGTTGTAATGTAGTATCATTCTCTGCCTTTCAACTTCCCTGTCTGCAAAATGGGAATAATTATTGTGGTTTATGGTGATTTTTAAGATGAGGGAAATTATAAGGGAAATCTTTGTTTATAAAAAGCTACAGAAATGCTATTGATACTGGATCCAGGGTGACCACTGGGCAGAGGTGCATTCATGATGACAAGGGTCACCAAGTGGGAATTTCTGTGTATATGACATTTTTTCCCCCTGTGTGGTATTTCTCTACCCCATGTGTTCTCCCCACTCAGAAATGGTAGTATAGAGCTCATTTTGGCAATGTCTATTTCAAAGAGGAATGAGGAAATACATGAACAATTTTGAAGAGAAAGTGAGGAGCTCTTCTTGGATCTGGGGGTTGAGGATAGTGGAAGTGGGAGAAAAAATAGACAAGAGAATAGTGTGGGAGGAGAGAGAAACCCTAGAGCTCTTGGCATCCTTCCATCATGGGGAGGACCTTATTTCCTGAACCCTTCAATTTTGAGGATTTTATCTCTGCATACTTAGTCAAAGCATTTTCTTGTACGTGTATGGTCATGAGAATGGAACAATTCTCACAATTTGCACAATTTGCACAATTCTCTTTTTGAGAGGAAATATGTGTATATATGTATGTATATATGTGTGTAAATATAAACATATATGAGGGGGGACAAAGAAGCGGTGGTTAGGTTGTTGAGTCATTGAATAACTAAGTTTGATCTGTTGTGTTTAGCACTTCCACGTTGGCAGCATCTGATATTACTGTTGTTCATTAAAGGAATCTCAGGGTGCCTTGTTTCAGATTGGCTGCTGAGAATTCTGAGCTTGTCATCTTGTGGACCAGAGTCCTCTTCAGAGGGGCCTCCAATGGAGACTTTTAATGTTATCTTCAAAGGAAACATGCTTATGATCACAGGCATATACTGACAGGATTGAGAGGCATGCCATAAATCTTTATACACAAGGTTTCCAATCTTTTTAAAACAATTTTTATTGTAAAGGTGATGTACAAAGGGGGTTACAATTAAATGATTCAGGTAATGAGTACATTTCCTTTTGAACAGTGTCACCCCCTTCCTCATTCTCTCCCAGTTTTCCCCTTATAATCTTATTTTGATGTAAATATATATCTCAAATATTTTTGCTTCCATTTCATATTATATTTATATGCTATCTATATAATCTCTATAGTATGAAATGGAAGCAAAAATATTTGAATGAGGTATTGTAGAGTTCTCCCTCCCTCCAAGACCTTTGGCTACAGGATAGTATGAACAATCCACTATGAAGTTTGTACAATAGTGGACTCCTGAGAAAAGAGTGATATTGTGTGCAGGGCAGTTAGGAGAACTTAGTTACAAAGAAGAACAATAGGGTTATATGTGTGTCCAGAAGAGACTGTTATTCCAATAATGAGCAAAACTTACGGATGTCTAGTGACCAGTAATATTGAAAGTCAATATGGTTCCTTTCAATGTCTTTCTTGGAGCATTGCCATCTTACCATCAGAAAATCATACTGTTTGTGTCGTTGCCTCATTCACCAGAGCAAGTGTTACTTATTCTGTACGTCTGTGTGTTTGCACATATGCAAGCTTGATTCCTACACCCTTAAGCAAATTTCCTTAACAATACAAAACCAAAATGACATAATAAGTATCTCTGTTTAGTTTTTAAGAAGAGGAAGTGGTATCTATCTTACAAAATAAAGAATACCCTGAATGTGTATTGCTTAATTATTCTTTGTGAAGCTTTCCTATTTTGGTTTTTCTAAGTAAGATGTAAACAACAGAGGGCTCTTTTAAGATAGGACTGAAGCTTTTGTGTGTCAGAAAAAGCTCTGTGTGTCAAAAGCTCTGTGTCTGTCCTCTGCTTCTGTGTTCTTTTCAGACTCCCACAACAAAGCTTTGGCTCAGTTTCTCATCCTTCAGACTCATCCTTCAAATATTGCTCCCCTGCAGTATTTGCTATGCCCCACCCCATGGAATTGTGCAATGCATGGCCACCCTTCTTCCATAGTCCAGACTTTCATGGCACCTATTTATTTCATTCATAGCTTTTGAAATTTTATATCTGTGATTCTTTGATTAATTTCTTTTTGCCACCACTGTATGAGCCCCTTGAAGTCAGAGTCCATACCTGCTTTTACCTTCTATGGATTCTCCTACCCATAGCATTCTAACTGACTCCTAGCCTTCAAGTTCTGAACTATTCTTCCCTCTGTCACAGGTATCTTCACAACACAAATAACTGTTCATCAAAAAAAGTGGTTCCCAATACCAACAGATAAAAGTCTTAGCTACAAGTGGCTTTTAAAGTCTTACCTAGGTGAGTATGGTTAATAAACATTTAATTAATTAATTAATTAATTAATTATTTGGTCATGGGGCTTGAACTCTGGGCCTGGACGCTGTCCTTGAGATCTTCAGCTCAAGGTTAGCAGCACACACCACTTGAGGCACAGCACCACTTTTGGTTTTCTGGTGGTTTATTGGAGGCGAGGGTCTCAAAGATTTTCGTGCCTGGGCTGGCTTTGAATCTCGATCCTCAGATCTCAGCCTCCTGAATAGCTAGGATTACAGATATGAACCACCAGTGCTCAGTTAGAATATACCTTTAATCTAAGTTACTCAGGAGTCAGAGACATGGAGGGTCATGGTTCAAAGCTAGCCAAAAATAAAAATTAGAGAGAATCATTCTCATATACATAAAGAGGCTGGATGTGATGGCATATACCTGTAGTGCCACCTATGCAGAAAGCGTGAGGAGGAGGGCCATGACCCAACTTGGCATAGGTAAAAACAGGAAATGATCTAAGACAAAGAGAAAGTTACAGGTGTGATTCCATGATAGAGATGTTGCCTAGCAAGCTCCAGTCCCTGCTGAGGTCAAGCCCCAGTGGCACCAAAACCAACACAAACTGCCTTATTGACCTTTCAGAGGACAGTGTTTTCATCTGGTCTTATTTTTCCTTTCCTTGTATGAAGAAAAGGTCAGAGCCAGTATGTCCCTTCCTTGCTTTACTCCCTTTGAAGATATTAAGTTATGTGCATCCTTGAACATTTTTGGTCTTTATTAAAAGGATTGGAAAATATTTGCTTAATTGACTTAGGTATTCTGGCTCTAGGAGTCTCTAGAGTTGCCACACCTGACAGCCCTCTAGCTCTCTCCATACAAAGAATTTAAGGTTTTTTATAAACATTCTCTTGTTTATATCACTGTCTCCCAACAACATACTTTATGTCACTAGATTATTTGTAGCTGTCAATTAAACATACTGCCTGCCATATAATAATTTTAAGTACAGGTTTGGGAATCTTGTCTTAAGCATCCTCATATGTTGGTTGCTTAACCCAGTAAGCTTTGCTATCTTGTAAATCTTTTCCTTCCAATTATTTAATAAGATTATTTAGTATTTAAGGTTTTAACATTCATAAGACTTTTGTATTTTACTTTGTTGTGTTTTCTTACTTTACAACTCACACTGCCCACCATCCCTCCCTCCCACCCACCTACTCTCCTCCCTCTCTCTCTCTCTTTCTTCCATTGTTACTGGACTCAGGTTTTTGTGCCTACTAAGCAAAAGATATTCCACCCGAATCATGTCTCCATCCCATTTTGCTTTTAGGTTATTTTTCAGATAGGCTTTTAATTTTTGCCTGGAAAGGGAAGGTACCATTTGCAAAGGTACATTGCTTTGAGAAAATTGCCTCCAACTTAACCCAAGTTTTCAAAGTTAATCCTATCTTGGTTATAAAGATTTCAGGGGATATATATATATATATATATATATATATATATATATATGTGTGTGTGTGTGTGTGTGTGTGTGTGTGTGTGTATGATTGATATATATCATATATATGCTACATTTCATAACATTTTTATGATAGCAGGAAGCTGGAAACATTCTATCCATTTATAAGTTGTTCAAGTAACACATACATACATACATAAGCACAAAGGAATATGTAGCTATGAAAAGGAATGAGTTCTGTCTGTGCATAGTACTATGAAATTCTTCAGTATATATTAAGTGTGAGTTTCTAGGTTTTGATTCAACCCTATCTGGACAATGGAGATTGGAAGGATTAAAGAAAAAACAAAATTATTCATGAATTGATATTTATTGAAAATTGTTGATAGACACCTATATTATTCTTTTAAACGTGTGTGTGTGTGTGTGTGTGTGTGTGTGTGTGTGTATGTATGATAGTTCTTTCATAGTTAAAAATAGTTAGGTGCTCGTGCTCATGCCTCTATAACTTTACTTAGTTACTCAGGAGGTTGAGATCTGGAGGGTCAAGCTTCAAATTCAATTTGTCCATATGGTATCTGCTAAGAACAAGAATTACTGGCATGAATGTAGAGTTTTAGTTTGCAAACTTAGTAAATTATCACAAAATCAATGCAAGTAGAAGTTGCAACTAAGTACACCAGAAAGTTACTTCATAGTTTAATACCCCCAGCTCTAAAAATCTATAATGTTGCAAACCAAATTCCCACTGCACTTATTTAAGGACCATTGCATTTGAGAATAAAGAACACTTTTCATATGAACCTTTAAGGAAACCAATAATTAACAAGAAAGAACATTTTTAAATTTTATGTTCCCTTTGTAATAGAAGTCAGCAATAGAAGGCATCAGCATGTGTTCTGGAGCAGATTGGCCACCAGTAACAATCAAGTCACTTTTAGAATCTCTTGTAAGCCTCCATAACTTACACAGATTCACAGATAATGTCAAAATGAATGTCTGATGAATTTACATTTAAAATTAAGCTCAGAAGCTCACAACTGTGTAGAAAGTGTAGATAGTAGGATCATTGTCCTCTGAGAGCAGACTTGGCAAAAAGCAAGATGCTACCTGAAAAAAAAAGAGCAAAAAAGGACTGAGAGTGCAGCTCAAGTGTTAGAACACCCTAGAAAGCACTGGACTCTTGAGTTCAGATCCCAGGACCATCAAAATTATTTTTTTTGAAAAAGAAACAAAGCTCATAAATGAAATTGACTTTGTAAAGTTAAACGTCTTAGAAAAACTACTCTCTAAAACTCAAGATCTCTAGATTTTATGTATTTTGACGTGATTTGTCGGAAATCTGTCTAAATTGTGACTACTCTTAACCAGATGCTGTATGCATCTGCAGAAAACATTCATCTCAAAAAATATTTAAAACCTGCCAAAATGATTTGGGATCTTGTATTTTTCTAAAAGCAACTGACATTACTTTGAGTTGTCTCAATTGAAAATGAAGTTGCAAAAAGTATAAATTTAAGTGAATTTGCAGAAAAGCCATAAAAAATATTATGATCAATCAAGATATTATTATTTTTGTTTTATCGTATAACATATGACATCAGCATATTTTCTTGCAATTTGGAAGTTTGTATTTTCATTTATTGCTAGTACCCTTTTTTATACTTCCTAAGTAAATAAAATATTTACATTTTGGTAAGTTTTATAGTACAAAGAGTTTTGAGCAAAGAATCCCACATTTTTGTATTAGGGCCTGACAAGTGAAGTAGCTAGCCTGTCAATATAATTTGAGGCAGAAAAATGTTCAAAGTTGGCAATCACATTTGTCCACACTAATAACAGAAGAACTTCAGTTTCCCTCCTCTAGGAGCTCAGTTTTGGACAACTTAATACGTTGAGTGAATTATTGTTACTTTACTGGTTCAGCGTCAGCCTTTGTTTTTCTTTTCTCTCTCTCTTTTGTTTTAAGGTTTTGATACAGGGACTCATTTTGGACCTCATGCTACCCTTGAACTCATGATTCTCCTACCTCAGCTCCCTAAATGCTAGTATTACAGGATTGGGCTGCCATGCCCAGCTTTACTAACATTTCTAGTTTGAAAAATTAAAGATATTATTTGCAACTGCAATATTTTTGGACTTTAGAATAGGAAAAGTAGGCTGGGTACTAGTGGCTGACATCAGTAATTCTAATACTCAGGAGACTGAGATCTGAGGGCCACAGTTCAAAACCAGCCTGAGCAAGAAAGCCCATGAGTCTCTTACCTCTAATTAACCACGGAAAATCCAGAAGTAGAGCTATGGTTCAAGTAAAAGAGGGACAGCCTTGAGCAAAAAAGCTCAGGAACAGCATTGCAGAACAGTTTAAGCCTGGGAGGTGAGGGGGAGAGAGAGAGACAGAGACAGAGACAGAGACAAAGACAGAGAAAAAAAGCAGAGACAGACAGAGAGAGAGAGACAGAGACAGAAGGAAGGATGGAACCTCTGGAGGGAAGCAGCCTCTGGAGGGAAGCAGACAGACAGACAGAGAGGAAATGTTTTGCTGGGCAGAAAAATAAACACATTCGTTCTATTGTGTATATTATTTGCTAGGTAGGAGGGAGGAGGGGAAGAGGGAGGGGAGGGGCAGGCAGACTGTTGGGAAGGAGAATGAGGAAGAGGGAGGGATAGACAGTTGGGAATGAGGATGAGGGAGGGGGAGGGGCAGACAGACAGTTGGGAGGGAGGCTAGGAAGGAGGGAGGCCAACTCACCGACCCAGCAATCTGTTATAGTAGGAGATTATAGCCAGCTTTCCTGACCTACAGTAAGGTGCAGCTTACTCCTGTTGAATTTTTGCTTACTTATAATATTGTCCATTAATTTTACTTAGAAATGAAGATACCACTAAACAGTAATTTCTATTTAGAGTTGTGGAAAATGGAAGAAGATACCACAGTCACAGCAAAGGAAGAGGAAGATGGAAAGGACTCAAGAGGAGCTCCCTTACGCCATCATGCCCACGACAAACTTCAGTGATGAGCGGAAGGTTGATTTAATTGAAACTGCAGCATTCATCTTTCTGAACGAGGTATTTTTGTTGTTTTCATTTTATTACTATAGTAAAACCTGAATCATTATCTGGTTAAAATTTTAGCTAACTAGCTAAACTAACTTAGCTGACTAGCACAAAGCCTGAGTTCAAACCCCAGTCAAACACAACAACAACAAAAATCATATGAAGACAGTATAATTACCAAACTTCTCTGTTGCATTTAACACAAAGGTGGCGTTTGCTTCTAAGCACTTATTGTGTAATTCTGAAAATAATTTTCTTGATTTTGTATATACTGCATTTGTTTACATAATATCAAGATTAATACTCTTCATGTAGTGAAAGAATATACATTTATATAATTAATTACAGTTTCTGCCATGAAACACTGAAATCTACTACTTGCTACTCAAGAAGAAGCAAAGGAAGTATATGATAAATATTCTTGATTTATAAGCTGCAAAGTGAAATATCTCTGTATGAGGAGAGTGAGTTAAAAAAAAAAAAAAGAAAAATGGACTGCCTTATTTCTCATGCTTGAGAGCTGTCCTTTAGGAAAGGGCTTAGTAGTCTTCTAAATTCTAGATCATTAAACTTAATGTACATAATGCTTAATGTACATAGTCCATTTTAAAGACATTTGATAGTCAAAATAAAAAATAAGCTAAAATATTCTTAAAGCAATAACAGAATCAAATGGAATCAAACTGGAAAAGAATGAAATAAAAAAGTAATTTTTAAAATAATAGTGTTTCAAGGATGCTGGGAAATCTAATGTGTGAAATTGCTTCCTTTTTAAATAGTTTTTCCCTTTCTCTTAATTTGATCTAATGTCAGACATATAGAAAGTTGCAAGAATAGAAAATATTCACATGGCCCTTTACCCCGATTTCCCAGATGCTACTTGTCCTACCATATTAACTTAATCCTTTTCTCTGTCTTCTTGCTCACCCCTTCCTCCTGCCATTTATAAATAACGTATCATCATTCCTAGAAATAAGTTCATTCTTTTACATAACAACAGCATTATTCTATCAGGAAATTAGCATTTCTATAATACCATTAACTAACCTACAGGCCTTTATCAGATCTAGGTGCTTGTCTCAGTAATATGCTCAGATTTTATACTTGCATTTAATAAATTCTCTTCAGTCTCCTTTCCTGAAGACAGATATAGGGTAGTTACTTTGTAGGTCGGTGCATCAAATACGATTGGCCCATAGGATTGATTCATAAAATAAAATGATTAGATTCAATTGAGTGTGTCTGATTTTTCTCACTATACCCATAATTTTAGTTGAGTAAAGAGAAAATTTATGCAAGTTTGAATACTGTTGTATTTTTCTCAATGATCTCATAGTAGAAGCACATGATATTGACATTCCAATACTAGAATAACCTTAATTACTTGATTGTTGGTTGTGGGGTTTGAACTCAGGGCCTGGGTGCTGTTCCTGAGTTTTTCTGCTCACAGCTAGTACTCTACTTCTTTGAGCCACAGTGCCACTTCCAGTTTTCTGATGGTTGATTGGAGGTAAGAGTCTCACAGTTTCCTGCCAGGGCAGGCTTTGAACTGTAATCCTTAGAGCTCAGCCTCCAGAGTAGCTAGGATTATAGGCGCAAGCCACAAATGCCTGGCTCTCCTCTATTTCTTAAATCATTTTTTGTTTGAAATTCATAAGTAGCTGATGGGGAAATCCTCAAGAATCTGTGTGGGTATTTCTTGTTTTAAATATTTTATCTGTGTTTACATTTGTTGCTGATTCTTGCCCAAATCCATAACTCATGATGGTAGACAAATAGCCATTTACTAATCTCACTCACACATGCACACATACACACACACAAACATACACACGAACACACATATGCACACTTCTTTTTTTTTTTTTTTTTTTTTTTTTTGCCAGTCGTGGGCCTTGGGCTCAGGACCTGAGCACTGTCCCTGGCTTCTTTTTGCTCAAGGTTAGCACTCTGCCACTTGAGTCACAGCGCCACTTCTGGCCATTTTCTGTATATGTGTTGCTGGGGAATCGAACCCAGGGCTTCATGTATACGAGGCAAGTGCTCTTGCCACTAGGCTATATCCCCAGCCCCCACAATTCTTTTTTTGGTGGCCCTGGATTCACATGATTCTCTTGCCTCAGTTTCTCTAGACCTGGGAGTATGGACATGTGCCACTGTGTTGGGCTCCTTCTACAATTTTATTAGAGGCCATCCTACTGTAATGATTAACTTACTTCTCCTTCTGATTTATTCATTTTTATGTTTATTAGTGTGGATTTATGAGTTCTTATTTTTGCTCACTGGGCTATAACTTATGATTGCACTATTATTTGTTAATTCACTCTCCCAAATTTGACCAGCTTACATGACTTTTGTTAGTCCCCTTAACCTTTTGTTGCCATGAATGATTCTTGAATACTTCTTCCTTTCTGATATAAGAATGTTATGTTCCAGGCTCATTATTTATTTTCCTACTGCTAGTCTGCAATCAACCTTTTTCTGGTAGGATCATAGTACCTTATGATAAATGGTATTTGGAAACTAATATGTCAGTGCTGGATGTGATCATTGCTACTGCCATTTTGTTGGTTGAGGCTGTTTCAGTGGACAGAGTGAATAACAGATATGGGAATATTTGTATCTTCAGATATATATACACACACATATACATACATCAGTTTAAAACCATGAAGTCATACTTGATCAGGGATACTTATGGGGACCTTAAAGTTTTTAACCACTTTTATGTAAAGTTGTCCTCCTTCAGTTTTCTGGATAAGAGCTCCTCTTATCTGTGAGATAACAGGGTTTAGATAGAAACTTAAAGAAGCTGGTCAAGAATCCAATGCCAAAGGTCCAGATGGTTGACATCACATCGAAAGAACAAGACTCTGCATGGGAATATGGCCTAGTGGTAAAGTGCTCGCCTTGAAAGAAGTCACCGTTATTAAATATTAGTTGCACAACTGGCCTGCTCTCCTGTCTTGTACAGAATGGATAGATAGAATGCTGTTTTCCAGTGTGTGCACTACACCTCTCCTAGCTCTCTGCTTTTGAACCCAAACTGTATTTTACAGTTTTAAAATCAATATCTTCTGTTTCTGTTATTTCTCTTATCAGGAGATCTCCAAGCTTAGAAGTAATAGATTCATATGCCTAAAGAAACTGGTATATATTAAAATACATGCTGTAAGATTATGATTATTCCAAAATCTGCTTAGTCACATTACTACATGTTAGTCTGCCTTTTCTTAAACTAAATGAGATAGGTTGTTTTTGGTCTGGCTTCTTTGGCTCATCATATTTGTGAGAATCATGAATATTGTATGAGACAGTAGTTTCTTTATTTCTCACTGATTACTATCATTGCACCTGCTTTGTGCTTATGAGCTCATTTATCATGGGTATACACCTAACATTGAGGTTTTGGTGTGATAATCTTGGTTTATATTCAGCCTTAATAAATACCCTCAAATGATTTCTCCCAAGAGACCGTACCAACATACCCTCAACATACCCTTATTTTAGATGCTGAAACATATACAGGATTGCTTTAGTTTTTAGATTTCATGGAATGTTTCCAAGTTAGGATCTCTACTTCTATATATTTTTATGTAAATGGCATTATAAAATAGCAATGATTCTTCAATGTGACCTCTGTTTACCCAGTGTCAGTGGGTCACATGTTGAACACTAAGATTTTGAAGACATAAAATCATTATTGTATTAATGCCATAGTCAAAATCAGAGCATTAGATTTTTTTTCTAGCTTTTTGGCTCTTTGCTTTTCACCAAGAGCCAACTAACTCCTTCCCTCTCTTAATGTTCTTAATAGTTATTGTGCCAATAGTTAGGTCTTTGACCTAACAACCAAGAGATAGAGACAAGGAAGCACTGGCACACTTGGGAGACATGAGAGAAGTGTAACCATCGGAGAAAATCACAAATGAAGTACATATGAGCCAGGAAAAAATGTAAAATTTTGTAAAGGCATGCTGCTTAATAGATACTAATTTCTTTTAAGATGAAAAGATATTAGTTGTTGATAAAATGATCTTCATTAAACCAGGTTATATATAAATGTGTGAATTCTTGTGCATCTTTAAAAATATGTAATAAGTATCCACGTTTGTGTTGAAGTTTTAGTTGCATGTCAGATTTGGTAAGAATTGAGATGTTCAGAATTTTGTGAAGATCAACAGTGGATAAATCTTACTCCTTTTAATAGGAATTCTACCACACCCTTTAAATGCCAGCACTATAATAGAAGATGTCTATTGTCATTATTAAGGCTACTGGAATTAAATTTATTCACCAACTCCCCTCCTCTTTTAGTGTGAGTCCTGCGGCTTGAACTCAGGGTCTAGGTGCCGTCCCTTAGCTTCTTTTGTTCAAGGCTTGCACTCTACCACTTGAGCCACAGTTCTGCTTCTGGCTTTTTAAAAAAAAAATTTACTGAAGAGTCCCACAGACTTTCTTTCCCCAGCTGCTTTTTTTTTTTTTTTTTTTTTTTTTTTTTTTTTTTTTTTTTTGCCAGTCCTGGGCCTTGGACTCAGGGCCTGAGCACTGTCCCTGGCTTCCTTTTTGCTCAAGGCTAGCACTCTGCCACTTGAGCCACAGTGCCACTTCTGGCCGTTTTCTGTATATGTGGTGCTGGGGAATCGAACCCACGGCCTCATGTATACAAGGCAAGCTCTCTTGCCACTAGGCCATATCCCCAGCTCCTCCCCAGCTGCTTTTGAACCACAGTCCTCAGACCTCAGGAGATAAGATTATAGATGTGAATCACCAAGCCCTGCCCAACTCCTTTCTTTTGAATATTTTCTGTGTGCTGGGTTAGATAAGAGCCATAGACATAAAGCATGTAAAACACTCTTTAGAAGTGTTAAGAACAAGACGCTTGAAATACTAAACACCAACAAAGGTCAACATACAGTTGTGGACCTAGAATGTGCAAATACTTTTAACATTAAAAGGAAGGTTCTGTCACTGTTGGATGATGTAATTTGAAAAGGCATTTAGAAGGGAGTATCTCACCCATATCTAAGGATTCCAGTATATTTGTGTTTTCCTATCATGAACTTTGTCCACACCCATTCATGCACATCCTTGGAATATAATCAGTCTCCAAGATGGCTCAAAGTAAACACGCTCAGTACAAACTTCACTATCCCCTAAACCTAAGTCTCCTCCTGTATTCTCTCCTGTAAATATTTCTTGACTTTGGTTAAGGAACTAAGGAAGTAGCAATGAGAAAAAAAATAAATACAGTTAGGAGAGGCAGTAAATACAAAATTCTGAACTTAGGTGTACAAGTAGATGGAGGAATAGGAAGATAATCTAAATTGATATTGGAATTTTAATTTGGAAAAGTAGCTAACTTGTAGCATTAGAATTAGATTGATAGAACTCAGTCTGATCAGTCTGATAGGAATGTGTGCCAACAGAGTCCCTGGCTTGAAGTGTAACACAATTTGGTCTTGTTATGTTTCAAGTCACTTTCTGAAAAGACTGCAACTTGCCAATCATATGTATTAAATAGCACACTCTGCCACTATGTATTTATAATACAATGCTGCCTTTGTTTACCTGGTTCCATACTTTTGTCATTATTTCTTTCATTGGATGGTCATATATTCAAGTGATCATTTTTTTTTACATTTGGTCCTCTTAAGGCTGTTATTAAATTAACAAATTTGGATTTTTAAAAATTCATTACTGAAAATATTGGTGATTTTTGATGCTCCTAATGCTTTATTCATTTTCAAAGTCAGACAGTCTATAGGGTTGCTGGTAAGTTTCTTGACATAATCCCTAATGAAATGTAAAGTATTTTTCAAGTAATTCTGTTTACTTGTACCAAAATTAATCAAGTAATTGGTTGCAAAGATGAAAACTTACAGGTTAGTTTTAAGTATGTAATTTATTTTTTTTTCTAATGATCTATATAGAAGAAGAATCTTTGAGATACTATTATTTCCATTCTATAAGTGCTGGAAAATTGAGACTTTCCCTGGCTTATCTAAGTGAAAACAGGAAGGAAACCCAGTCTTCTGTTTCTTACATTAGCACACTTTGCTCTTGACATTGTCTACCTGATACTCACACATTTAAACATAATTTTAATATTTTATAAATTGACTTTAAAAATAAACATTATTTCAATACAAAACTTAAAATGAACCCTTATGTGTTATATGTGAGAATGTACATTACTTCAGCCACTCCCGAAATCAGTATCACTACTAAGTGTAGTGTCCATAGGATCTTGCTTTACACTTCCTGAACACATATCCAATGAAATGTAACTCTGAATACAATAAAGACCATTGTTTATTACAACACTAAGCTCAAAGACTTTGTATAAAGCACAACCAATACAATTAATCTGGGTTCCAGTGGCTCACATTTGTAATGCTACTTACTCAGGGGGCTGGGATCTAGAAAGGTCTGAAAGCTTGTATCTCTAATTAGCCATCAAAAGACTGAACTGTTAGTATTGCTCAAATGGTAGAATATCAGGCATGAGTGAAAGTGCCAAGAGTTCAAGCCCAGATACTAACTAGCACATCCACAAAAATATCTCCAGAAAAAAGATCCTAAACCATTTCAGTGTAGTTTAGTACTTGAAATATTCATGTTGTTGTACAACCAGTACTCCAGAAATTTGTGACATGCAAAACTGAGAACTCTGTGCTCATTAAATAAGTCCCCATTTTACCTTTCCCCCAGCTCCTGGCCACTACCACTCTACTTTCTGTTTCTATGAATGTGATTGCTCCAGATCTCTCCTATAAACAGACTCCCACAGTCCTTCTCTTCTTGTAACTATTATTTCACTGAGAATAATAATGCCATCTAGGTTAGTCTATGTTGTAGCATTCGTCAGGTATCATTTTTTAGAATTCTGTATTTGTATCACATGTTGCTTATCTCTTCATTTGTCAGTGGCCTGCTTGGCTTGCTTCCATATTTGGCTGTTATGCATGATGCTGCTATGAACTTGGGTATATAGGATCTCTGCAAGATCCTGTTTTGTTTTGTTTTATGCTGATCCTGGGGTTTGAACTCAGGACCTGGGCACTGTCCCTGAGCATTTCTGCCCAAGGCAGAAGCACTAGCCCAAGGCTAGTGCTCTGCCACAGCTTACCTTCCAGCTGTTAGGTGGAGATAAGAATGTCATGGACTTTCCTGCCTGGTCTGGCTTTGAAGCACAATCCTCAGATCATAGTCTCCTGAGTAGCTAGGATTACAGGTGGAACCAATGGTTTTTGGATATGTAACCAGAAGTGGAATTTCTGGATTACAGATGTATGTATGTATTTATGTATGTATGTATGTATATTTTTATTGCTGAGGTATTTTCCATGGGGTAAGCTGTAACAATTTACACTCCTACCATGAATAAGTGTCTCTTTATTCACACAAGCAATGTGTTATCAAACATTTTGACTTGTTACTTGGATAGAAAAACATTATCATTTTTATCATAGCCTTTACTTATATTTATCTTAAAATACGTGGAGTGAAGACAGCTTCTGTATGTTTGACTATCTTAAAATATAATTTATTTGGACAAAATTTGAAGTATAGGAAGCCAAGAAGATACAGGGATAAGCGTCACAAAAATGCAGTTTCTGAGAAGAATATCGCAGTCTGTCATAAGAGTGGAGTAGGGAATGGCACACAGCAAAGTATTGGAGAAGATCAAGAGGTGGAAAGGAAGGGAAGGCCTGTGGACAAAGGCATTTACTGGGCTTCCTGAGCTCAGGAAGAGATGAGGTAAGTTAAGCAGGTCTAGAGTAGCCAGTTTAAATTATTTTTGTGGGCTTCTGGGCATAGGTTAGGAACTCAGTGTCTAGTACCTGACAAGGAGTGCTCAGATGGGGATGTCAGCCCATTTGCATTTGGAAAATTGGAGCCAGGAGGAGAATTGAGGTTAGATATCCAAGGAGGAAGGCTGGAAGCTGAAGGCAGGTGACTCAGACACATCATGGTATCAGGTTTTGCAGAACGAGGTGTATCTTGTGAATTTACATAGTTCAGATGATAAACAATCACCTTTACAGAGGCTAGAAATGTGTTTAATATAAAAGATCCATTTGGGCTTCCTTTTTAATGATTTCTCTACATTCTTATTTCCATTTTTCTGTTGGTTACAGATTCATAGAAACTATATACATAAAATTGGCCCTTGTGTACAATCTGTACAGCTTTCATCTATTTGTTGGATTACCTTCAAGTTCTCTATGGGTGGGGTTTTTGCCTCCACTGTGTTGAAGATTATTTTTAATGTCCTTGGATCCATCAATCTTTTCTTTGTAGCTTGGGGAGTTTGTTTCATGCTTTCAAAGACCTTTGTTACTCTGAAGCTATAAATTTGTTACCTGTGTTTTTTTCCTAGTACCTGGACGATTTGAGTCATGTTTTAACCTTTATTCTTTCTGGCATATATTTCTTATGAGTGTGATAGAGAGGAAACACCAACAACAAACTTAGAACCAAATGCCCAGTCCGTAAACTCTTGAGGCAAAAGTCCTTTTCAGATTCTCAGCCCCTGCATTCCCAGAGGCAGACAGGAGCACCTTTGTGGCATCAGACATATGAAAGAAGAGGACACAAGAGTGTCCTGGCATTCAGCTCAGATTTTGCTGGCTGGACAGGCTATTCCTACCCCTAAGAATGGACATGCTCAAACTATCTTAGTAGGTTGGGGAGAAAAAAAAATCAGATCAGTGGGAAGTAGGAGAATTTAGTAAAAGTGGATCTTAGTTCTAGATTTGCATATACTAGCTATACAATCTTCACCAAGTAATTTAAGTTCTCTGTGCCTTCCTTTACATTAACAATATATTGCCAGCTCACTCTATATCATGGTGGTTTTATCCCCCCACCTCTTTTTTGTCATTGTCAGGTTTTTTTTTCCTTACATAAAGCACTGTATAACAGATCTGGATGTGATGGGTGTAGAGGTGAAGGAAGTGAGGTGAAGACTTCTGTTCTCTCCCCTTTACTCTGACTGACATTACCAACAGCCCCACTACCCTCCACCTGAGACACCACAGGGAAAGACCCAGCTTGAATTACATGACCCCAGCTCTAGACCTGAATAAAACGAGCCTTCTCACTTCCTACCTTGAGCCCCATCTCAGCACATCCTGAAGGAAGCACAGATCCACCTACAGAAAGCCTTGGGAAGCCAGGGGACTCCGCATACCTTTAGAACACAGGCTGTTGCCTATGTCCTTTGGGAAAGGTAGACATGAATTCTACCATACACCCAGCAACAAAACATTCTCAAGTTTCTCTTCATGTCAGATGTCTCTCCCTATCCCCATAATTCCTTTCTGCACACTGCTCCAGATCCAGCCTTCCCATCCTCAGGCTGAGGTTTTTTCTTTCTGTCTCCACCCGTCCCTTCCTTGCTATCTTTGGCCATTCCATTATTTTGTAAAATAGTTTCAACATTCTTTCTCATTTTCTTTCCCACTCAACATCCCCTTGTCATCTTACAAGTCCAGCCACAGAACTGCAGGATCTTTATTTAGGTGGCAGAGGTAAGATCAGATACTTAGATTCAAAATTTCCCTTGCCTTGTCTTTGCAATGAAATCCCATCCACCATTTCTTTCCACACATTTTTACTGTCCACTGACATATAACATAGTCTTACTCTCACTACACTAGGTGGCTATCATTTCCCTACTAGCACCTGATTTTCCACGTCGCCTGCTTAGCTAATAACCAAGTAGGGAGTACCCTACTTCTCATTTCTGAGTTTCCAAATTTTACCAGATGTGATCCCATCTTTTTCTGAAAGCATCTCAGTTCCTGACAAAGTGTTATCACTTCTGCTTCAATAACCTCTCTTAAGCGAGCTGTACTTACTTCCAGTAACTTACTTTCTCTCCTGTTTTTTTTTCCTTTTTTATTCTTGCAAAGCAATTCTTGCTTGCAAATTCTTAGCTCACTCTTTTGTGTATAGTTGTGCCAAGATCTTCCAAAGAATTGATACTTAGAAAAATGTTCCACTAAAAACTAACTCTACAGAACTCCTTATTTTTGTTTGTCCTGGGGCTTGTACTATACATGAGCACTGTCCCTGAGCTTTTGTGCCCATGGCTAGTGATCTACTACTTGAGCCACATCTCCACTTCCTGCATTATTTTCAGTAGTTAATTTGGAGAGAAGTCTCATGGGTTTTCTTGTCTAGGCTCACTTTGAACTATGATCTCATATCTCAGCTGCCCGAGTTGCTAGGATTATATGCATGAGCCACCAGTGCCCAGCCAGAATTACTATTTTTAAAAGCAAACTTAAAAAGGAAAAATGTCTTCTGAGTTTCTTTTCTTAATTAATTGTCGAAGTGATGTACAGAGGGGTTACAGTTTCATATGTAAAGCAGTACATATATTTCTTATCCAACTTGTTACCTCTTCCCTCATTTATCCCCCCCGCCTGCCCCTCTCTCATTTCCCTCCCCTTCAATGAGTTGTGCAGTTGCTTTACAGCATATAGTTTTCTAAGTATTGCAGTTGCATTGGTTTGTCTTTTATCCTTTGTCTTTCCATTTTGATATTCCCCTGCCCTAGTTCCAATACATGTATATACAATATCCAGGGTAGCAAAGTCAGTTATAGTGACATCAGAGGTAAAACCACGGGAAGAAAGACAAAGAAAAAAGGCATGTTTTCACATGGTATGTTGAAACCAACAACAACTGTGATAAATCACTTGTTTCCATAAGTTGGAGTTCATTTCACTTAGCAACATCTTATATGTTCATCTGTACTTAGCTATTGAGCTATTGTGATCTTCTGCTAGGATTATCCTAGACATGTACTAATTGTTCCTGATGAGGGAAACCATAGAATCTATGTTTCTTTGGGTCTTCTGAGTTTCTTAAAAACATTTTCCTGGGCTGAGAATATGGCCTAGTGGCAAGAGTGCTTGCTTCATATATGTGAAGCCCTAGGTTTGATTCTCCAGCACCACATATATAGAAAATGTCCAGAAGTGGCGCTGTGGCTCAAGTGGCAGGGTGCTAGCCTTGAGCAAAAAGAAGCCAGGCACAGTGCTAGTGCTCAGGCCCTGAGTCTAAGGCCCAGGATTGGCAAAACAAAAATAACAACAACAACAAAAAAAAGAAAAACATTTTCCACATCAAGGTAACCCTAGGTTCTCAGCAATTTAAATGTTTTAAGTTAGAAACATCAGACAGCCATTTAATTTTTTTCTTTATTGTGAAAGTGTGATACAGAGGGGTTACAGATTCATATGAAAGGCAGTGAGTACATTTCTTGTTCTACTTGTTACCTCCTCTGTCACTACCCCCCTCCCTCTATCCCTCCCCCCCCAAATTGTGCAGTTGGTGTACACCACATGGTTTTGTAAGTGTTGCTTTTTGAATGGTTTGTCTTTTTGTTCTTTGTCTCTCAATTTTGGTATTCCCTCTCTCTTCCCCAGTTCTATTACCCATATAAACAGTATCCAGTGTACTCTGATGTCATACAGTGGTGGCAAGGGTACAGCCACAGAAAGAGAGTACAAGAGAAACAAAACTAAACAAACCACTCAGACAAACAGACAAGGAAAAACAGAAAAAAAGAGTACTATGAGTTCACATGGCATGTTGAGAATAATTACATCAGTAGTATAACTCTTGTTTCCATAACATGGAGTAAATTTCACTTGCCATCTTCTTATGTGGTCATATGGGTGTAGCTATTGGGGTATTTTGGTCTTCTAGCATGACTAGCCTATTCATGTGCTAGCTATTCCCTATGAGGGACACCATAGGGTTTATGTTTTTTGGGGGGTCTGGCTCAGTTCACTTACTATAATTTTTTCCAAGTGCTTCCATTTCCTTAAAAATGGGGCAGTGTCATTCCTTCTTATGGAGGCATAGAATTCCATTGTGTACATGTACCATATTTTCCCGATAAACTCATCTACTGAGGGGCATCTAGGTTGGTTCCATGTTTTAGTGATGACAAGTCGTGCTGTGATCAACGTAGTTGTGCTGGTGGCTTTAGTGTGGTCTTGCTTGTAGTCATTTGGGTTGACGCCCAAAAGTAGGACTGCTGGGTCATAGGGGACCTCTATGTTTAGCCTTCTTAGGAACCTCCACACTGCTTTCCAGAGGGGTGGAACAAGTTTGCATTACCACCAACAATGTAATAGAGTTGCCTTTTGGCCATATCCTCTCCAGCATTTGTTATTATTAGATTTCCTGGTAATAGACATTCTTACTAGGGTGAGGTGGAATCTCAATGTTGTTTTGATTTGCACTGCTTTTATGGCCAGTGATGTAGAGCGCTTTTTCATGTGACTCTTGGTCATTCTCATTCCCTCTTCAGAGAAGTCTCTTTTTAGATCTTTAGCCCATTTGTTGAGAGGGCTGTTGGTTCTTTGATTGTTTGTTTTGGAGGAATTTGACTTTTTGAGTTCTATGTATATTTTAGATATCAGGTCTTTGTCCATTTTATGCCTGATGAAGATCTTTTCCCAATCTGTGGGCTTTCTATTTATCTTGGGAGCTATATCCTTTGCCCTGCAGAAGCTCTGCAGTTTGGTACATTCCCATCTTTCCAGCCTTTCTTTGATTTATTGGATTTCTGGGCCTTGCTTGAGGAAGTTTCTTTCAGTGCCAAGGAGTCCTAAAGTTTCTACTATTTCTTCTTGTAGAGTTTTCAGGGTGTCTGATTTTATTTCCAGGTCTTTGATCCATTTGGAGTTGATCTTGGTGAAAGGTGATATGTAGGGGTCTAGTTTTAGTTTGTTACAGGTGTTGACCAGTTTTGCCAGCACCATTTGTTGAAGAGGCTGTCTTTGTTCCAATCTATATTTTTAGCTTCTTTGTCCAAGATTAGTTAGCTGTAGGTCTGTGGGTTCATTTTTGGGTCTTCAATTCTGTTCCATTGGTCCTCAGCCCTGTTCTTGTGCCAGTACCAAGTTCTTGTTTGTTTGTTTGTTTTTATTACTATAGCTTTGTAGTACAATTTAAAGTTTGGTATTGATATTCCTCCTCCACTGTTCTTTCTACTTAGAAATGTTTTTGCTATTTGGGGATTTTTGTTGTTCCATATGAGTTTCTGAATTGCTTCTTCTATTTCACTGAAGAATAATGTTGGGATATTGGTGGGTATTGCATTGAATTTGTAGATACCTTTTGGTAATATAGACATCCAATTTTAATTTGTCACTTGATCCCTCCAAAGGGATATGCAATAGGGAAGCAATAGTTATCAATTATTTTATCTATTTATTTTTTTGCAAACGCATGAGAGTCTTTATTGCAAGCTCGAGCCTGGACTCCCACCCGTCTCCAACACAGCGGGTCTGGATTGAGAGTCTTGACCCTCAGATAGGCAGGGTTTTTATTGTGATTACAACAGGGGCAGATACTTGATTGGATGGCATTTAGCAAGCAAGTCTTGTCCTATTTATATTGGCTATTTACCCTTTCAGTTATCTATTTTGGCTTTGGTATTGGGAACTGGCCTCGATATCAGGAATTGACAACAGGTGGTCACATAGCACTGAGGCAGGGGATTAGTGCAGGGGGTAGAGCAAGTCACAAATGGGTTAAGGAAGCCGTTTACAGAAGCAGAATATTGCAGTCAGGCTGACCTAGTACCAACTTTATTTTAACAATTGCGACCATGTTAAGAAAAAAAAATCTTAATCTTAGCCGGGCACTGGTGGTTCATGCCTGTAATCCTGGCTACTTAGGAAGATGAGGTCTGAGGATTGTGGTTCAAAGCCAGTACAGGCAGGAAAGTCCATGAGATTTTTATCTCCAATTAACCACCAGAAAGCTGGAAGTGATGCTGTGGATCAAAGTGGTAGAGCACTAGCCTTGAGCAAAATAGCTCAGGGATAGCTCCTCAGGTCCTGAATTCAAGCCCAACAACTAACAAAAAAGAAAAAAATCTCAATCCTATTTTTTTTTCAGTAAAATTAAAGACAGAGCTCCAGGATCTAGAAAAGCAAAACTGTTACACACAAGTCCATTCTCCTGACTTCTTCCCCATCCTTGCATTCTTTGGCAGTCCTGAAATTTGCAGAGGCTCAGGGCCACTGGGGACACAGTTTGAAACCTCTCCACTAGCAGTTCAACATCTTACATTCCAACCCTGTATTCACCGTGAAGGTATCCATTTTTTCTGTCCAACTTTTCCTAATGACATGTGTTTCTGTTGTCTGTCTAGGTTTCTAATAGTTGTCTTCATCAAATTAAAAACTTGACTTCGTGTAGAATGCACCATTACTAATGCCACTCATTTGTAAGTGATGTATTTTGTAAGAGTTATTTTATCTATCTAAAAGAAAGCGATTTTATTTAACAAATGAAAATAAGAATGTTGGCACTTGCTTATGTGGAGGTGAAATCTGAACAGTGACCTACAGAAAGGAGTTGGCAACATCTAGAGAGTAGGTGGCATGTTAGTGGGGGTAGAGGAGAGATCATTGGGCATGGAAGACTAGGGATGAATAAGACACTGGGTTAGATCATGTAGCTTTATAAGCCAGGGAAAGAATTTGCCTTTAATTCTGAATAGATAAGAGCCTTGAGGGTCTGAGCAATGGAGGGACATGATTTAATTCTGTTTAAGAGGATTGTTTTTGCTGCTGATAGAGGCAAGGATTGGAATGAGAATCCCTGTTTGATAGTGCTTCCAAAAACCCAGAGAGCAATGAGGACAGTGTTACCAGTGAAGCATGTTTACTAAATGCGCTGATCAAAAGTCAGCTTTGGATAGTTTAAAAAATACAGAGGTGTCTCAAAAACCCATAAGATTTTAGCCTGAGCTATTTTCAAAGTTGGGACAACAATTAACTGAAAAGAGAAAGTGAATGGGGAAACTCTAGTAAGTGTGTATGTGTAGGGTGGGGTGTGGTGGGGTAAAGACTAGAATCAGAAGATTTTTATCATGCTAAGTTTAAATGAAGGAAGTATCACATGGGTATAGGCATTGGGATAGCAACCTGAAAAGTTCTCCCAAGCCTCTGTACATAGCCAGACTACCCCACTCTCTAATGCTCCTATATACTTACTTTTTCTGTTTTGTTTTTTACTTTAAAAACATATTTTATCAAGTATTTGTACAAAGGGGTTTCAATTCCAGAAGTTTAGATTATGAGACCAGTACATCTTGATCAATGACACCCCTTCCATGAATTGCCCCCAAGTTCTTACTTTTTCAACATGTATTTATCTCATCTGATAACATATAAACACTATGAATGTTTATTTGGTAACTTCCCCACAAATTATACCTAAAACCTATTAAAGTCAATAGGCACTCTCTTAAAAAAAATAAACACATACTTTTGAATTTATAATAGTGAAATAAGCAATCTGCTAGTTAGGGTTCAAATGTTTAACAAATATTCCCAAATTCATGTTTTTAATAAATAAATTCATTCATAGAAAACATAAGTGCTTCTGAAGCTAAGTTGAGTGTATTACTCAACAATATCATTTCTTTAGATTTAAAAATTGGCTTTCAAAGTGCACATAAATTGTTCTTCCTCCAAACCCTTGTACCCCTAAAAGACAGTCTACCAGTAGTCTAGCACAATAGTGAGCAAGCTTTATACTGTTTACTATCCAGCATCAAACAAGTCATACACTGCTGATGAATTCCATTGTTTTCTAAATGTGCGGCTATCACATTTTAAGGCATTTTAGGCCTTGGACTTTTTGGGATCCTTTTTGTTTGTTTGTTTGTTTGTAGACAAGATCTCAACATTTAGCTCAGGCTGACCTCAAATTCACAATCTTCTTGCCTCAACCTCCCTATTGCTGAATTACAGGCGTGCATCACCATGCCCAACTTTAATGCCAAATTCTACACACTGTGTATATTACACAAATAGGCTAATCATGCATATTTTCCATTGTTTGGGAAGTAAAATGCTGTACTATTTTCTTGACCCAAAATAAATGCAACAATTTGAGTAAGTTTATCTCAGTATTTAGAGACATACATACAAATAATTTTTAGAATGTGAGTATATCTTTTTAAATGTTCTTGTCTAGACACAGCCATAATAGTTGCTTCTGAGAATCTCTTATTGAATAAACGTTTTTATTTTAGAAAGTAACACAAATAATAGCGAACTCCTCAATTAATAGAAATTTTAAAAATTTGCAAGTAAAATGTATAATTCTCAATGCTTTCATGCATGCATTGGACGATAGCCTCAGATGAGTCTTTTTAAATGCACATTTTTCCAAAGCTATGTAGCATAAGAATCTGCTACTCAGAGACAAGTTTTAGTCATAAAAAGAGAATAGGAATCCATTGCCCTATTGATAATAAATGCATAGAGAGATGAGCACTAGTGATTTGTGGCTTAACGTGCTTAGGTGTAATCATCATTTTGGCCTCTTTGAAAGAGAACCTGTAGCCACTAGGCTGTAACTCACTCATACCAGGCCAAGTGCCCCAGAAAATTCCATTATGGACACCTTTGTATTTGGGGTGATAATATTTGCCATGTAAGTTTGCAGAAAGGCATGTATCAAACCACCATCCTGAACTGTAGTAGTGCCCGCAGTTGCCAGAGGGATAGTGATCTTTGTGTTTATCTGGGGTGGTGAAAAACTTCATATCATGGTTGTAATGCTTACTAAAATGTAAGGCATCCTCAGCTGTGCCACTGTAGTTGCCAATGTGTAAACGGTATTTGAAAAACTCATGAGCCACATATAACTGGTCATAAAGGGCATACAGTTTGACACCACTGAAGTCTTTTTTTTTTTTTCACAAATATTAGTATATTTAATTGATTCATTTACAATGTTTTTACATATTACATAGTCAAAATGCTATAGATATCATAATCATCACAAGCTTAATATGCAATTTCCAAAGTCCCTCAATGTCTAAAAAAGTAAAATTTACAAAATTATTAAGCAATTATTTTAAATTTAATGATTTTAGCACATGCTGTTCCTCAAGTTTAAATTAGTTTTTTTTTAATTTTTTTTATTATTAATTAAGCAAAAAAATTTTTTTTACAAGTTGTTGTGCACCGAGGGTACAGTTACATAGTAGGGCAGTGTGTACATTTCTTGTGATATCTTACAACCTGTTTTTCCATCCCTTGTCTAGGTCAGGTAGACCCATATGCAATTTACAATGTATCAAGCACATATACAGTGTTCACAGACTTGGTCTCTACTGTCTCTCCATCTCCCTTTGTTAACAGTCATATATCAGGGAGATCATGCCCCTTTGTTTTCTGTGTTCTAGGCTTGTCTCGCTCAACATTATTTGTTCGAGTTCTGACCATTTCCCTGCGAATAACAATATTTCACCATTCCTAATCGCTATGTAGTATTCCATTGTGTATAAGTACCATATTTTTTGGATCCATTCATCTGTGGAGGGGCATCTGGGTTGTTTCCACATTTTGGCTATTGTGAATTGTGCCGCAATAAACATGGAAGTACAAATGTCCTTTTGATATCTTGGGTTTTGCTGTTTAGGATAGATGCCTAGGAGTGGTATGGCTGGGTCATAGGGTACCACTGAAGTCTTCAAGATCAATTCTCAAGATCATTTCCTTGCTCTTGGTCAGAAAATGAAGTGTCTTATTTCCCAGCCAAAACTCTCGCCGGAGGTTTCCAAAGCCTGCTTTGTAGTCTTCCCATGTTCTGGTGAAATTGGCGCTTCCATCAAAATGAGCCTGCAGCACGGTCCGGCCTCCTCCCACGGTCTCCATGTCACAGTACACCTCAAAGCTACTGTTTTTGGCATCTGGGGTAATCCTGTAGGTCTCACTGCTTCTTTTGCCTATTACGTAGTAGTCAGAACAATCTTTATATATTAGATGTTGAACTAAAGGAGGAAGAAAAGAAAATTTGATTTTGTTAAAGCATGTGTTTGAAGAACTCTTTACATAAAGGCAGTCTGATCATTAAGGGTGATAACCAGCTCTTCCTCTGTTAAATTCACCTTAACCTGGTCAGCAAGTGAGTGACATTTAAGGCCTTAGAACAAGAATTGGGTGTGAAAGACAAGACTCTAACATACTTTCGCTAAGCAATAATCGTGAAAACATGAATAACAAACAACACTAAAGATGAGTATGTAAGAGTAATATTTAATGAGGACAACTACATTCTAGACATTCGCTAAACATTGATAGAAGTGTCACATTTAATCTGTACATCACCTTATCATACAAGGATTACCATCAGCTTTCTGAGGATGGATATTTAGACCCAAACAGCACCAATGACTCACTCAAGTTCACACAAGCAGTATAAGCAGAGGTGGACACAAATGCAGATCTGCCTGGAAGCAAAACTTATTCACATAGCCACTGCTTTTCTGTCCTAAAACTCAGACAATCTCAGCTCTCGTGGAACTGTGGTCTAGACACAGGAAGAAGTTTTATAGAATATATTCCAAATGATACATGAAAGCTCAAGTGCAGAGGGTTGATCATAAATTCACATTTAATTTCCTTGACAACTATACAAAAAGAACTCTTGTTTTTTAATTAATAATTACTTATTTATTGTCAAAGTGATGTACAGAGGGGTTACAGTTACATACGTTAGGCCATGGGTACATTTCTTGTACTGTTAACTCCTCCCTCACTCCCCTTCCATTTCCCCCTTTCCCACTCCCACATGGGTTGTTCACTTGGTTTACACCAAATGGTTTTGCAAGTGTTGCTTTTGGAGTCCTTTGTCTTTTTATACTTTGTCTCACTATTTTGATATTTCCTTTCAGTTCCCTAGTTCTAATACCAGTATATACAGTATCCAGGCTACTCAGATGAAATAGAGTGATAGAATGGGGACAGCCCCAGGAAGGGGATACAAGAGGAATATCTACAAAAGAAGCTACAGTTTCACATGGCAAATTGAAAGTAATTATAGCAGTAATATAACACTCATTTCCAAAATATGGAGTTCATTTCACTTAGCTTCATCTTTTGCGTTCATAAGGGAATAGCTATTAGGCTCTTGTGATCCTCTGCTATGACTAGCCTAAACCTGTGCTAATTATTCCCTAGGAGAGAAACCATAGAGTCAATGTTTCTTTGGGTCTGGTTCACTTCACTTACTATAATTTTTTCCAAATTCTTCTGTTTCCTTACAAATGGGGCAATGTCATTCTTTCTAACAGAGTTGTAAAATTCCATTGTGTATATGTACCAAACTTTCCTGATCCATTTGTCTACTGAGGGGCATCTGGGTTGGTTCCATATTTTAGCTATGACAAATTGTGTTGCAATGAAAATTTTTGTGCTGGTGGCTTTAGTGTGTTCTTGTTTGTGTTCATTTGGGTAGATGCCCTAAAGTGGGGCTGCTGGGAAATAGGGGAGCTCTATGTTTAGCCTTCTGAGGAATCTCCATACCGCTTGCCAGAATGGTTGAACCAGTTTACATTCCCACCAACAATGAAGTAGGGCCCTTTTGGCCACATTGCCTCCAACATTTGTTATTGTTAGTTTTCTTGATAAAAGGAGATTGTTACTGGGGTGATATGGAATCTCAATGTTGTTTTGATTTGCATTTCTTTTATGGCCAGTGATGTAGAGCACTTTTTCATATGTCTCTTGGCCATTCTCATTTCCTCATCAGTTTGGTTTTAGTTACATACTGTTTGGTTTTAGTTACATACTGTTGGGTCGCTGCCCCAATCCTGTGGTAAATTCCATTTGACAAGCAGTTTTTGGTTTCACAGACCTGGTCTCTACTGTCTCTCCATCTCCCTTTCATAACAGTCATATATCAGGGAGATCATTCCCCTTTGCTTTCTGTGTTCTAGGCTTGTCTTGCTCAACATTATTTGTTCAAGTTCTGACCATTTCCTTGTGAATAACAATATTTCACCTTTCCTAATCACTATGAAGTATTCCATTGTGTATAGGTACCATATTTTTTGGATCTATTCATCTGTGGAGGGGCATCTGGGTTGTTTCCATATTTTGGCTATTGTGAATTTTGCCGCGATAAACATGGAAGTACAAATGTCTTTTTGATATCTTGGGACTTGCTGTTTAGGATAGATGCCTAGGAGTAGTATGGCTGGGTCATAGGCTAGGTCTATATTGCGCTTTTTGAGAAACCTCCTTACTGTTCTCCAAAGTGGTTGTACTAATTTGCACTCCCACCAACAATGGAGAAGGGTTCCTCTTTCCCCACACTCCAGTACCATTTGTTAAAGAGGCTATCTTTCTTCCATCCTACTTTTTTAGCTCCTTTATCAAAGATTATGTAGGCATAGATCTGCGGGTTCATTACTGGGTCTTCAGTTCTGTTCCAATGATCTTCACGCCTGTTCCTGTGCCAATACTGAGCTGTTTTTATTGCTATAGCAGCTTTGTAATACAGCTTTAAGTTTGTTATAGTAATTCCTCCAACCCACATATTTCTACTTAAGATTGTTTTTGTTATTCGGGGTCTTTTATTGTTCCATATGAATTTCTGGATTGCTTCCTCTATTTCATTAAAAAAAAAACATGGTGTCAGGATATTAATGTATGTTGCATTGAATTTGTAGATATCTTTTTGCAATATTGCCATTTTGACGATATTAATCCTCCCAATCCAGAAGCATGGAAGGTTTTTTCCCATTTCCTGAGTTCTGCCTTAATTTCATTTTTCATGCTTTTAAAGTTATCATCTTAGGGGTCTTTTACTTCTTTGGTTATGCTTATTCCTAGGTGTTTTATGTTTTTTGAGGCTATTACAAAAGGAGTTGCTTTCCTGATTTTGGCCTAGGTCTTCGCATCATGTGCGTATAGGAAGGCCATTGATATTTTGAGGGTTTATTTTATATCCTGCTACTTTGCCAAAGTTTTGGATCAGCTCTAGTAGCTTGAGAGTGCAGTCTATGGGGTTCTTTAGGTATAGGATCATTTCATCTGTGAAGAGAGAAAGTTTAACTTCATCTTTTCCTATTTGGATCCACTTTATGTTTTCTTCTTGCCTAATTGCTCTGGCTAGGAATTCTAATACTATGTTGAAGAGAAGGGAAGAGAGTGGACATCCCTGTCTTGTTCCTGATTTTAATTATTTGCTTCCCTCTATTGGCTTGGGCTTTGGCTTTTTGTTCTCTTTCAAGGAGCTTACGGTGGTTCCTTAAGTTCTGTTTTTCCAGTTGCTGTTTTTCCAGTTTGTTGATGTAGGCACTCAAAAATATAAATTTTCTGTTGAGTACTCATTTTGCTGTGTCCCAAAGGAGCTGGTACTTTGTATGTTCATCTTGGTTTAATTCCATAAACATTTGAATTTCTGTTCTAATTTCTTCAATGACCCACTGATGGTTCACCAGCGTGTTGTTTAGTCTCCATGAACTGTAGGATTTTCTGTGGTGGTTATTTGAGTTGAGCTCTAATTTTATTTCATTGTGGTCTGAGAGAATGTAGGGAATGATTTCAATACTTCTGAATTTGTACAGATGTTTTTTGTGGCCTAAGATATAATCTATTTTGGAGAATGTTCCATGTACTGCTGAAAAGAATGTGAATTCTGTTGTTGCTTGATGGAATACTCTGTAGATGTCGGTTAAGTCTAGTTGGTCTATGCAGTTGTTTATTTATGAGGTTTCTTTGTTCAGTTTTTGGCTTGTTGATCTGTCCAGAGGAGACAGTGGACCGTTAAAGTCTCCAACTATCAATGTGTTTGGGTCTATGAGTGTTTTTAGAGTCAGTAGTGTTTGTTTGATGAAGTTGGGTGCTCCTGTATTTGGTGTGTAGATATTTAGGGTGGTTATATCATCCTGTAGGAAATCCCTATATTAGTATGTAGTAACCTTCTTTGTCTCTTCTTACTGTTTTTAGATTAAAGTCAATTTTGTCTGATACTAGGATTGCAACTCCAGCCTGCTTATGGGGTCTGTTTGCTTGGTAGATTTTATTTGAGCCTTTCACTTTTAGAAGATGTTTGCTTTTGCTAGATAGATGTGTCTCCTGGAGGCAGCAGAAAGATGGGTCTTGAGTTTTTATCCAACTTAGGAGCCTATGTCGTTTAATTGGAGAATTAAGTCCATTAATATTGAGAGTTAGGATTGAGAGATGATTGTTTGTTCCTTTCCTTTTAGCTTCTTGTTAAAAGCTGTGTCTTCCCAAATCTTGATCTAGTATTCTGATTTTCTATTTGGGGTTCATTTCTCTTTCTGTATTGTGATTTTGATTGTTTTCCCTGTGTAATACATCCTTGAGGATTTTTTGTAAAGCTGGTTTGGTGGAGATATATTGTTTCAGTTTTTATTTGACTGTCAGCTATGCATGAGAGTTCAGCTGGATACAGTGTTCTTGGTTGATAGTTATTTTTATGTAGTGTTTGCCATACCTCATTCCAGGCTCTTCTTGCTTTCATGGTCTCTGCTGAGAAGTCTGGGGTAATTCTGTTTGATTTTCCTTTATATGTAATCATTTTCTTCTCCCTAACAGCTTTAAGGATTCTTTCCTTGGACTGTATTCGTCCTGTTTTCAACACATTTGTTGGTGGGATGTCCTATTCTGGTTTGGTCAGTTTGGGGTTCTAAATCCTTCTTGTATCTGGATAGAACTATCCTTCTGGATATTTGGGAAGTTGTCAGCTAATATTCTGTTAAATGGGCTGCCTATTCCATTGACTTCTTCTAGGTTTTCCTTGATACCTATTAGCCTTAAATTGGGCTTCCTGATTGTATCTTGGAGCACATGGAGTGATCTGTTTGGCCAGTTGGGTTGGTTTTGTATTGTTTTTTGTTCTTTCTCCATAGATTCTAGGGAATCTTCAGTTCCTGAGATTCAATCCCTGGCTTCATCTAGTCTGGCCTGTAGGCTAGCTACTTGATTTCGAATCTCTCTTCCTTCTGAATGGTCTTTCTTGATAGCTTCCATGTCTTTACTATAATTTTCTCTTAGGTCCTGCATGGACTACTTTACTTTATTAATTCGCTTTGAGTGCTGTCTCTCAAATCTTTTAGCTGGGTAGCTATATTTTCATTGGACTCTTGAAGTTCATTAATCTTTCTATTTGTGGAGGCAATGTGATCCTCTATTATTTTATGGACAGATTGATGTATTGATTCAAAGTTTTCATTTAAAATTTTTATTAGTAGAGTTTGTAGAGCATTTTGAGTGTTCTCTTCTAGGTCTTTGATTGACTGCTCTGCTTCCTGTTTGTTTTGTGTGGGAGATGAGATTTCCTGGCTTGCCATCTTTCTTGTGCTTCTTCTGCCCATTTAGATTGGAAATGGCAATCTACAAGCACCTGTGAGAACCATTTAAGATCCAAAACAGACCTTACCAAGAACTGTTGTATAAATCTTAGAAGTTTACAACAATTATATACAGATACCTTCCCTCTCTTTTTTTGTATATAAAATCAAATTTGGTGTCCCTATAGAATACACTTTTAATATAACAACCAACCCTGAGTCCTGTAAACAGTAGTTACTTATTTACCATTATAACCCTATGGGCAATTTTTGTTCTTATATTGTTAGTTTTGGACTTGTGGGATTTCTCTATGAACGTCTTTGGTTCACTCACATTGCACAGGGATACCCTCTATCCAATATTCATGGGTCAATGTAGTCTGGAGGTCCTGGAAAAAATTTAAGAGGGTAAGGTAGGGGTAGTGAAGATAATAGAGTAAAATGAATGGGGAGTGATGATTTTGGTTTAGTTTCACTGATGTGGAAATGTAGATAAGAGTAGAATTGGTAGAAAGAATGAGGTTAAAATGATAGACAATAGAGTCAGCAGAAATGTATAAAGGTGTTAGTCAAAGGACAGTAATTTTAAAGAAAGAAAATGTGAAAAGAGAAACAAAGAAAAAATACAGGAAATACAGGAAAAACACACAAAACACACAAAAATAATTTACCAGAAACTACCACAACCCAATAACACAAACAAAAATGGAAAACAAAATACAAACAACAACTCAAAAATGAAAAATAAGAAAATAAAAAAGTTTTAAAGAAATGTTAAAAATAGGGGCTGGGGATATGGCCTAGTGGCAAGAGAGCTTGCCTCGTATACATGAGGCCCTGGGTTCGATTCCCCAGCACCACATATACAGAAAACGGCCAGAAGTGACCCTGTGGCTCAAGTGGCAGAGTGCTAGCCTTGAGCAAAAAGAAGCCTGGGATAGTGCTCAGGCCCTGAGTTCAAGGCCCAGTACTGGCCAAAAAAAAAATGTTAAAAATAGGGGCTGGGGATATGGCCTAGTGGCAAGAGTGCTTGCCCCGTATACATGAGGCCCTGGGTTCAATTCCCCAGCACCACATATGTAGAAAATGGCCAGAAGTGGCGCTGTGACTCAAGTGGCAGAGTGCTAACCTTGAGCAAAAAGAAGCCAGGGACAGTGGTCAGGCCCTGAGTCCAAGCCCCAGGACTGGCCAAAAAAAAAAAAAGTTAAAAATAAGCATGGAGTCTTCCTTGTTTGGGTGGACTCTCTCCAGTCTCTGGTTTCCTTGTGATGGTCTACAGTCTATTTTCCTAATGCTTGGCTAGTTTGATTTGCTTTCAGTTTGCAGGGGGTGCATGTGCTTTGACCCTCCTCCCCTGCTAGTTAAAACCTGGGGCTCTGTGGTTCACACAGCTTGCAGGTAGGACTTGGGTGTCCTCTTGTGGATGGTGAATGCTGAACAGTCTCAGGAACTAGGGCTCTTCCTGTCTGGTGTGGGGCCACTGCCTTTAATGCCAGGCTCTGAATAGGCTGCGGACTCAGCAGGAGGGTGGGGGCACCTTGGGCCTGGTTTACCTGGCTGGGGCTGATTGCCCCCAGGGAGGTTCCTTGTTCATGGTCAGGGCGATCTTCTCCGGGGCCTTGCCACCTTCTCCTGGGTGGAGCTGGCTGTGGAATTCAGCTTAGTTTCCTGGTGGGCGTCCTCCGTAATGGGGCCATTTATCTGTCTAGGGAAGTTTACTCTCCTGTATGATTGTTCCATGCTGCCAGTAGCTGCTTGCTGCTTTTGGTTTGATTTTAGAAATTCCAGCTGCTGGAGTGTTGGCATCTGTGGCCTCAGTGGAGCAGGGTGGGGCAGGGCACCTCTGGCTGAGTTTACCTGAGTCTGTGAGCCTCAGCCCAGGAATGATCCTCCTGCCTTGTGGGGGGGCAGGGGAGGGGTTATTCTCTTGGGCTCTCACAGTTCAGTCACTCTTGCCCTTTACAAATATAGTCCCTTTATCCTTGCTTTCCCCTGGATTGATTCAGTTCCAGTCTGGTCTAACCAGGTCTATGCCAGTCTCAAAGATGTCGTTTTGCTCTGGCAGTGGGGGAAGGGCTAGCTTCCAGAAGCTGCTCTGTGGGCAGGAGTGAGAATGCCTTTCATGGTGTACTCACACTGTCTCTGCAATTTTGGCCTGTCCATGCTCAGCAAGCGATCCGCGTCTGTCTGCCACTATCTGGAGGATTTCTTCCTGGTCACTGCTCTGTGCTTTAATTGTGCAGAGTGCCAGAAGCTGTGCTGGCACCAACACTGGCATGGTGGTGGGACACTCCCCAGGAACTCTTGTTTTTTAAAAGTCTTTTTTTCAATAGTGTGCTGTGTGATTCTGAATGCAGTATTTCATATGTTTGGTTTCTACAAAGAAACAACAGGTGGTTATGATCAAGATAACTGTCATCCATTAACGGAGTTTGGTAGAAATGTAAGGCAGCTATTTATATCCAAATACTTTTTATAAAAATGTATGGGATATAAGGTGAGTTTAATATATGAAAACTATAAGGCACAAAATATATTTGTGTGGATGGTTGTTGTAGCTTCTACTGCTATTTTTTGGCACTGGGCATTGAAGCCAGAGTCTTGTGCATGCAGCAGCATTCCATCACTTCAGCTACACAACTACTTCTTTTGCTTTTATTTTTAATTTTCTTCGTTTGATTTAATTTATTTTTTATTTTTATTTAATTTTTAATTTTTAATTTTTTATTATTATTTTTTGGCTTGTCCTGGGCCTTGGACTCAGGGCCTGAGCACTGTCCCTGGCTTCCTTTTTTTTGCTCAAGGCTAGCACTCTGCCACTTGAGCCACAGCACCCCTTCTGGCCGTTTTCTATACATTTGGTGCTGGGGAATTGAACCCAGGGCTTCATGTATACGAGGCAAGCACTCTTGCCACTAGGCCATATCCCCAGCCCCTAATTTATTTTTTTAAGATAGAGTTTTACTAACTTTGCCTGGAGCTGGCTTCTTAATACTTCTAACTCTGCCTCTCAAGTAGCTGGGATTTACAGATATGCATACCTATGCACCGTCTATATTGCCACATATGTAGGACTCAGAATATTCAGATATTTTCTTAAAAATTTTAGGCGAAAATGAAGTTTTTTTTCATATCACTACAAGTTTCCAGTGTCATAGCTCTCTGTATATTCAGTGATGTCACCGAAGTCATGAACATCTGCTTTACAATATGTGAAATTCACATGTATGCTGCCAAAAGTATTAGCAGCCAGTGGTCTTTGAAACCACTGCCTTTCACCCACTCTGATAAATCCTTTGGGGATGGAGCATGCCTGAAGTGTTTTAAGATGAAAAGTAGTCTCTGCTGTGTCCTTTTAAATGGATATGCAGAGATCCTAATGCAGAGATGGCTCATGAACAGAAGTGGTCCCAGGAATTTAGGAATTGGGGGTACCATTAGTTCATAGGCAGAGTAGGCAGTTAGGTCTGTGTTTTCTAATATGTGTTGAAGTTAAGTCATTTGGAAAGTGAGAATGGATTCTGTTTATGCTTGAACAATAGGTTAATGTCAAAGAGGGAAAAGAATTTATTCTTGCCTTTAGTGACAAAATCCTTCCCTTCAAACATTTATGTGCTACTAGGTCTCAAAGCAAAAACTTTTGCATGTGCACAAAGTGGCTTTTATTTTATCTATGCAGTCTCCCATTTTAAGTAAAGATTTGCAATTGTGATCAGCAGATTGCTTGTTAAAAAGTTTTCAAAGGGCTGGGGATATGGCCTAGTGGCAAGAGTGCTTGCCTCGTATACATGAGGCCATGGGTTCAATTCCCCAGCACCACATATACAGAAAATGGCCAGAAGTGGCACTGTGGCTCAAATGGCAGAGTGGTAGCCTTGAGCAAAAAGAAGCCAGGGACAGTTCTCAGGCCCTGAGTTCAAGCCCAGGACTGGCCAAAAAAAAAAAAGTTTTCAAAAACCACTTGTTGCTACATGAGGCATGGCAATCAGCCAACCCAATGACAAACTAATGTCCAATAAACAAAGCACAGTTGTCAACATTGCCTTCCCTCTTATGTGTTCAAACACATGGGTAAAATGATAGAGTAAATGCACAAAGCCATTAAGAAATTCTCTCTTGCTGCTTGTGCTTGTGTGAAGGTCTGGCAAATAAGATGTTGAAATTGAAAGTGCTTGCTCATGGATATAGATCCAGGGATGTGACTTGAAATGAGGTCAGGTAGCACATCTGAAGTCCCAGTTCCAGAAAATACTTGTTTGTATTGGGCTACTTTAATGAATGAAAGGCTTAGGTATTTAATCCTTCACCTATTTAACTTATTCCCTTGGGCCATAATGCTGTGGACACTCCCTAGCTATATAACCTCCTTGAACAAATGATAAGAAAACATTATTACAAGTACACATACTCGGCCATGACTGAATTTGCTCTTGACTGGGACACTTGGATGAACATTTGCTGTCCAAACTGTTGACCACAGATATGAGATTGGCCACATTCCTGTTGACATAATTTTCTATGTCATTCATATTTACAAGATTCAGCCTCTCTAGGCAACCCTGCAGCATGTCGATCTTCTCCTTTGCAGCCTTCAGCTCCAAGGATAGCTTGCTCACCTTGTTCTTTAATTCTTTCACCCTGTTGTCTCCAGCCTCTCCAGGGATCTTGGTGGTCCTCAGTTTGCAACTTATAGTCCTGGCAAGATTTCTTGAGGCTGTTCAGGATGTCTTTGAGAGTCTGGACTTCTTTGAACACCTCCTCTATTCTGCTGAACTCCTGTGGAAGCCAAATGGCCAGTGGGGGCAGGGTCACCTGGTAGGGGCACTGGCCCTCCAAGGTGCATTTTCTTGCTTTCCAGGGTCGCCAGGCAGGCCTTTAATTTCCCGGGTTCGTTGTTTGCCAACACCACCAAGACACATGCAGCTATGACAGCTGAGCTCAGCCAGCACCAGTCAGGAAACTTCATCTTAGCGGTGGAGAGCAGTGGGGAGCAGTGGGGTGCCTGCCGGCAGCAGGCAGAGAACTTTAATAGCCAGGCTGCCTGGGTCAGGCTGAGTTCCCAGAAAAGGGTGGGAGCCTTTGCATCACACATTTCAGACACGCACAGGAAGAGGAGATGGTCCTCAGCAGATGTGCGTAAACCAGCATTCATTCAGTTCTGTCCACGTTATTTGCATTGCAATGGGATTCAATTGCTGTCACTTATTTGTGATTTATTTGGATGCTTCATGATTTGGAAAGCACAAGCAAAATCTTTCAGAAATCATTTTGTTGTATTTCTGATTGAAGGAGAATTAAACCTAACTCCTTTGGAAACTGTTTTCAGAGATCAGTGTTTATGTATCAGTTGTCAAACTACTCGAAGAACAGAAATGTTACTAAAATGGAACTGTTACTAAACGTTACTAAGATGTTACTAGAGGAGGGCATGGAGGAAACTAGTGTTCTGGTGACACTTTAAGCATTTTAAACATTTCTAAAAATAACATGTAGCTTTCTGGCTGGGTAATGGACATTTGTTTCCTCCGTTTAAAAAGGGGAAGAAAACTGGTAGGGGAAAAGAGTGCTGCTTTCTCTTCTGACATTTAGCCTCATGGATATAATTGTCTAGATGCCTCAAACTATTTTCTAAAATCCACTCCAATTTAGTAGCTGCCTTCTTTACCTTCTGCCATGTTTGTTCTTGTCCCCTCTTCTTCCACAGTGGCTCCTGTGGGACTCTTCTGTTCCAGTCTGTGCTCCCTCCCTTGGCACCCAGGCCTGGCAGCCCCACCTCTGCTTTCTGCCTCCATGTACTGCACTTCTGCTCTCTCTGTCTGTGGACCACTTGGGTCACCTGCTAAAGCATGCCAGTGCTCAGCCCCAGTAGTTTCTGAACATTTCTGTCCACAGGCCAAGTGCAAGAGTTCATCTAGAGAAACCACCTTCTTTAAAAGATTTTGCATATTAGCTTTTACCAGATGGCTTTTTAAAGGATTTTATTGCTTTAAGCATGATTTCAATATGATGGATGCAGATCACAATCTAAACTATTTCCCGTGTTAGTTAAGGTACTCTGTAATCTGTCTCATGTTTATTTATGTAGTCTGATTTCCAATGATTTTCCCATATATCCTTCACTCTAACCACACTGCCTTCTTTATGTTCTCAGAATATGTCAGTCTTAATTTCCACTTCTGGAACTGTTCTTTCTGCAGAACCCTCAGGAAACTGAACTGATATTTCAACCCTGGTTCACTCCCCAAGTACATAAAAAGACTGTTAACATTAGAGTCTTCATTCCTGCTGGCAGAGGAAGAATTTGGCTGTTCTCTCATATCAGAACCAAAGTTACACAAACTGAGTGCTGAAGGGAAAAAACACATCATATAAACAAGTTTGTCAAACACAGTCTACACAGCTATGCCTCCTTAGCCTCTATCTTCTAAAAATAGTTTTTTTCTTCTTTCCATCCAATATATTCAAATCAATGTTACACACAATTTTTAACGCCAGCTTTAAAAAAACATCTCTTCATTTTACTTTCCTCACACACTTTGAAGATGACTTCTACTTGATTTGAGGGGAGAAATAAATGACTAGATAAGTTTACAAGGAGACAGTGATGATAGTACACCATACTCAAGTGTGGGGATGATGTTTTCCATTCTGGCAGACTTTTTAATACCCCTGGCAAGTTGGGATGTAAGCCCTTATATTTACCAGTCAAGTATTCATCAAGGGTCTCTGATTTACTCGGCACTATGCTAGAACATATAAAAGATACATATCACTATCTCATTTATTTATGTATTGATTCATTATTTAATTATTTACTTTCTATATGCAATGCATTACCCTGGACATTTGGCTTACAATAATGAGCAAACCAGATAGCAAAGGAACTCTTTTTTTCTCCAGGCTGGACTTCCAAACAGAATCCTTAGCACTTTCAAAACTTTCTAAATCCAACAAAGAGCTTCTGGCTCTTAAAATAGGCTTTTGGTCCATCTCCTTGAATCATGGATTTGTTTTCCAAACACTGCTGTTAATTCGTGGGCCCTGTACACCCCCACATAACTTAGCTGCGGGCTAATTGCATAGATCTACCTCAAAACACTTGGAAGAATTTGGGAACTGGCTCTTGTCTCTTCAGGAGCCATTGGAAATTCCCCAAATGGAATGACAAACTATCTTATTAATCAGTTTCATTGATATGAATACCCACCAAATGAGTTGATACTCCATAGGGGAAGAATGTTGTGCCACAACGTACTATCTCACTGCATCCTCCCATCTTGACAAGTACTACCTGAAGTTGAGCAAAGAAAACACTCAACACAGTAAATGACTTACCTATGGCTAGAAGACATATTGAAACCATGATGTATCGTATGATATTCTAATCAATTTCTAGATCAGCTGGAAACCCCAGACAATTTTGATAGCAAAGCAGTAGAAATCTGTTTTCCTTTCAGGACCATTTTGAGTAATGCATCTTCTACTAGAAACAAATGGGAAATCTGTGAAAGCACTTAGTGTGGTATCAAGCATTAAGTAAAAGGTAGGTCAGTGATGGCAAGAGGGGAGATAGACAGAGACAGACATTGCTAAGTAGTATTAGATGCATATGATATAAGTGAAGAGAAATGGAAGGAGAGGGAGAACTGGGGAAGCACTCTGAAATAAGACTCTGTATTTAAGTAATGTCATGGTAATGACAAAAGAGAGGGAGATGGTAGTTGACCGGATATACTTGTGATCATTATATTTGTGTTTCAGTACATTAAATTTTAGGTATTGACAAACTATCAAGTAGAAATATATTGCAAGAAGTTGAACTTCAAGGCATGAAAATCAGGTCAGAATCAATATATATGTCAATCTGAAACTATAGAAACCAAAACCATGGTCAAAGAAATTAGATGAGATCCAGGAAATAGAGTTTCAAGGAGGAGGAGGAAACCACTTTTAAAGCAAAACTGAGAAGCAGATTTTTTTTTGTGCTCAACTCCTATAGAAATTTTGCCGTCTGATCTTGAACTTCTATCTCTTTCATATTGCTGGAAAACCTTTCTGGGTTCTCTCACAGCTCCTTCTGTCAGGCATGATTTCTCAGGGTAGAGTTGGAATCTTCCCTTCTCTCCCTGAGTCCACCCTCAACCTAGTACTACACTTAATACTCACTTGCACATATGGTTTTCAGAGCAGAGAAATTATTTAACAGCAATGTACAGTGGAGAAATTTGTTTCCATATGAAACATGGGGAAATTACCTATTCATTGTATGTTACCTGTATTCATCACATATTTAGAATGCTTTTCATATATTTAAGTTGCATGTAGTTGAGAAGCTACATCTTTTATATCTGCATCAGAGTCTTAAAATTTCATTTCCTCTCATGTTTTCTATTTTTAAGGACTACAGGGCATTCCTATTTGCACCAAAAGAAGTAATGAAAACTATTTATAGTAATAAAATTATTTATCAGTATTAAGCTCATGAATATAAAACATTTTTATTTCCTGATTTATTAAATTCTAGCATTCTTACTTTTTAAAAAGAAATGTGTACTTTTCTAATAACATTTACTCACCTTCTAAAGTATTTGATTTGAAACGGTAACAAAAAGGAATATTTATTTTTATAGCTATCAATGTTAATTTCATAAAAGAACTCTGAGCCAGGTACTGGGGGCTCATGCCTATAATTCTATACAGTAGGCTAAGATCTGAGGATCACAGTTCAAAGGCAGCCTGGGCATGAAAGTCCATGAGAGTCTTATCTCCAATTAATCAGCAAAAAGCTGGAAGTAGAGCTGTTGCTCAAGTTGTAGAGCGTTATCCTTGAGCAAAAGGAAGCTCAGGGACAGGGCCCAGGCCCAGAGTTCAAGCCCAGAACAAGCAGCAAAAAAAAATCCCACAAAATTGTGATGAAAATCCTAGAGGTCTGTGCCTATGTCTGTAGTTTACCAGCAGAGCACTTTCTTAGCATGGCCAAGGTCCAGTGTTCAATCCCCAACCCACACCAAAAAGGAAATTGGGGCTAGGGAGGTAGCTGAGTTGGTGGAGTGCTTGCCTAGGCATGAGGCCCTGGGTTAGAGGCTTAGCACTGAAAAATGAAACCCTTAGTTCTATTCATGTAGAGATAAAAAATGGCCTCATTTTGACTAAACCTAGAATAATAATACTTATGTATGTCTTATAAGGCCAGCACTCTGTCATAGGTGGAAAATTCTGTCATGGTTAGAAGATTTAGATTAGAAATTTCTCCAGTGTCAACCATCCCTGAAAGATTGACGATGTGAATCTCTTTCCTCACCCACCCCCCTCCTAGGGCTTGAATTCAGGGCCTGGGCACTGCTCCTGCTCTATTTCTGGTATTTTTGTGGTTAATTGGAAATAAGAATCTCATGTAATTTCCTGCCTAGGCTGGCTTGGAAGTGCAGTCCTCAGATCTCAGCCTCCTATATAGCTACAATTACAGGCATGAGCCACCAGTGCCCAGCTGATTATGTGAATCTTGAAGGACCAACTGAAGTATAAGGCAGAAACATTCTAAGATTCATCATTCTAAGATTAATCAGATCATAGTATAATCATCCACTGTGGTACGTACCAACAAGGGCTTCAGTTTGGTATTCATGGCTTCTTTATGAAACTGGAATATTCCGTAGGAGTTTTAAGATGGCCATCAGTCAGTATCTGTCAACATAAGGTCTTGTTATATACCCCAGGGGCCACAAGATACATAGGATAATGGTATCCAATTTTACTGATATGTATCTATATTTCCAAAGAGTTAGAAAACTTCATAGAGCTAAAACTGAGGAAACAAGGTAGATGCCCCTCATTGGATGAATAGATCAAGAAAGTGTGTTGTCTATACTTAGGCACAAAACAGCGATATACCATTTGCAAAGAAATTAATGGACCTGAAAAAAAATTATGTTTCTCAAATATGGAACCTATTTTTCTGATAAAGCCAAATGATTTACTGTCTTTAAAAATTACACATGCAGAGAAATTGACTATATACTACAAATTTCAGATTTCTACTTTACTCATTAACTTCCTCTTATTCTTAGTAATGATCCTGGTTTTGCTCCTAAAGAGTAATAGTCTCTTGCTGAAACAGTAGAATAGAACTTGCAGTCTTCTATGCTTCTTCCTCTCAATGAAAATATCTTAAAGATTCCTATTTTCCATTTTAATGATTGAAACAAAAATTGCATAATCATATTCTTCTCTTAAAAGAAACTATCTTATGAGGATTTGTAATATCCATTTTGAATAGTCTATGAAGTAAGTACTCAAAATAAAACACTCACACAGATCATTTCTGTGTTGATGATGTCCAAATCATTTGAATCTAGGGGAACAATGAGGTATCATTGATAAGAAAGAAACTCTCCATCCTACCTCTTGCCCCAATCTTGCCCAATAAATAGACCTCCAAACCTTGCTCCGATGGCTCTGAAGCCCCCCACCTCAAGCTGATTATCACGTTACCCACTGTTTTTCATGTCCAATCAAATCATTAATTTGATTCTCTTTTGGGGCCAGAGGACCCCCCATTCCAATCAAACAGGAAAGTTACAGCAAGTCCAGCAGATAGTGACAGGCTTCCTGTACAAAGGTCTGGGCAGAAAAGCTACAATAACACATTAAGAACAAGGAGGGGTAATCATAAGAAAGAATCATGTCCCTGTTGACCTCATTAATTAACACTTGTTAAGTCTTATCTTTAGGGGATTTTCCGAATATGTCTGAAGAGTCCATCTTGAGACATCTGTTGGATATTGTCCCACTGCCTTTTTTACATGAAAGTGATGGATCATCTGCTATTTTCCTATACATTCAATACCTGACTATGTAGTTGGCAGTGCTGAGTAAGTTCCTTGCCACTTGGGCTCCAATTCAGGAGCATGATGCCTTTTTACCCAAACTAGCTTTCCAGGCAAGAAATAGTGGGTGGAGTTTTTCTCAGGGGACCAGTGGGCCTCGGCCACCAAAGGACACATGTAAAAGAACACCTTTCCAAACCTGCAGTGACTGCACAAGGTTATCATTAGGCGTTTCTGATAATGTAGGTTTCCCAATTTTAGGAAGCAAAGAGGGTAGTCTCACACAAATTTATTTCAAAAGGGAGTGAATCCTTTAACACAAGGGGTGCATCTTGCTTAAACTAGTGTAAAGGGGAAGACCTGGTCATTGTCGGTCCCCACTGCTATGGTAAGCCAAATCGAGGCATTATTTTGTGAAGTAATTATTTCACTGTTACCTGAGTGGTTTCAGTATTTTTCAGGAATGCATCAGCCCAGCTTGAAAAATTGTCCACTAGTACTAACAGATACTGATACCCATACTTTCCAGGCCTTACCTCCCTGAAATTCACTTCCAAAAATTCCTCATATACATGCCCTCTTCACATGCTCCTCTTTCCAGCATTTAACCCACTGATTTTTCAAGACAGTTTTAAGCAGTGGCCTGGAGCAATTTAGATATAGACAAAGAAAGCTCAAGCCTGTGACAATTTTTCACATGTGCAGTCTCCACACTTGCACACTTACTACCACTGTTTGTCATGCCTCTTCTTTTTATTTCTTAGTTATTTAAAAATGTATTTTATTTTATACCCTTATGAACACATAAGATGATGCTAAGTGAAACGACCTCCATGTTATGGAAATGATTGTTATATCACAGTTGTAACCACTTTCAACGTCACATGTGTATCTGTAGCTTCTAATATTGATGATGCTCTTGTATCACCTTTCTGTGGTTATACCTACACTATCTCTGTAATTTTATCTGAGATATTGGAAACCGTGTATACTGGTATTAGAACTACGAAATTGAAAGTGAATACCAAAATTGAGAGACACAGGGTAAAAAAAGACAAACAACTACAAATGCAATACTTGCAAAACTGTTTGCTGTAAGTGAACTGAACACCTCATGGGGGGAAAGGGAAAGGGGGAGGGGGAGGGGAAATGAGGGACAAGGTAACTAACAGTACAAGAAATGTATCCAATGCCTAACATGAAACTGCAACCTCTCTGAACATAAGTTTGATAATAAGAATTTGAAAAAAATAATTAAAAAAGAGAAAAAAATGTATTTTATTAATTAAATTTTGTTGAGAAGGTGTGGTGCAAAGGGGGTACAGTTACATAATAAGGCAGTGAGTACATTTCTTGTGATATCTTACATGCGCGTTTTTCTTTTCCTTCCCTAGATCAGGTAGGCATATATAAAATATCCAGTGTAAAAAGCATATACAGTAACCACATAGTGTATGTCAAAGGGAATTCACCTAGAACTTTAAATGTAACGTCAACAATAGAATCCTACTGTGTCCTTCTCTTGGAGTTGTTTTTGTTTATCCTTGTCTTACATGGTCATGTATTCATAACTGTTGAGCTATTGTATCCACTGGTAGTCTATTCTAGACCTTTTTACGTTTACTAGTTGTTTTGTTTTAGATACATAATGTAAGGTCGTTGACCCAAACCTGTGGAAATACCATTTGAAAAGAATTTTCTTGTTTTGCAGACCTGGTCTCTACTGTCATAACCCCGCTCACCCTAACAACCGTATATCAAGAAGGCCATGCTACTTTGTTATCTGTGATCTAGGCTTGTCTCACTCAACATTATGTATTCAAGTTCTAACCATTTCCCTGCAAATACCACTATTTTATCATTTCTAATCACTATGTAGTATTCCATCGTGTATAGGTACCACATTTTTTTGGATCCATTCATCTGCAGTGGGGCATCTGGGATCTGTTTCCATATTTTGGATATTGTGAATTGTGCAGCAATACACATGGATGTGCAGATGTCTTTATCATATCCTGGGACCTGTTGTTCAGGATAGATATCTAGGAGTGGTATGACTGGGTCATAGGGTATGTCTATGCTGAACTTTTTGCGCAATCTCCATACTGTTCACCAAAGTGGACGTAATATTTTGCACTCCCACAAACAGTGGGGAAAGGTTCCTCTTTCCCCACATCCCCTCCAGAATTTGTTGTTGGCTGAGTTCAGAGTATAGGCCATTCTAACTGGAGTGAGGTGGTATCTCAGGGCTGTTTTTATTTATATTTCCTTTACTGCCAGGGATGTTGGACATTTCCTCATATGTTTCTTTGCCATTTTTATCTCTTCTCCTGTGAAGTCTCGCTTTAGCTCCTTTGCCCATTTAATAACTGGTTTACTGGGTTTGGAGGGGGTTAGTTTTTTTAGTTCTCTGTAGATGACGGAGAATAGGCCTTAGTCTGTTGCTGTGCTGGTGAAGTTAGGTTAGTTAGGTTAATCCCTAGGTAATTTATTCTTTTTTTTAGCTATTGCAAATGGTGTCATTTCAATAATTTCCTTTTCTGCTTGTACATTGCTGGTGCACATAAAAGCTGCTGATTTTTGTGGGTTGATTTTGTATCCTGCTACTTTGCCAAAATGGTTTATTAGTTTTAAGATTTTGGGGACTGATTTTTTTGGGTCCTTCAGATATAAGATCATGTCATCTGCGAATAGGATAGTTTGATTTCTGCTTTGCCAATGTAGATCCCTTGGATGTCCTCCTCTTGCCTTATTGTTATGGCTAGGGATTCCAGCACTATGTTGAATAGAAGTGGGGAGAGTAGGCATCCTTGTCTTTTTTCTGAGTTTAGGGGAAATGGTTTTAGTTTCTCCCCATTTAATATGATATTAGCGGTTTGTCTGTTGTATATTGCTTTTATTGTTTTAAAGAATTATTGTTCTCTCCAGGGCTTTTAACATGTATGGGTGTTGTATTTTGTCAAAAGCTTTTTGGGCATTGGCTGAGATGATGATGTGGTTCTTGGTCTTACCTCTGTTGATGTGGTGAATTACGTTTATTGATTTGCGAATGTTGAACAATTCTTGCGTCTGTGGGATGAAGCCTACTTGATTGTGATGTATAGTTTCTTGATCAGTTTCTTGATCTTGTTAGCTAATATTTTGTTGAGGACCATTACATCTGTGTTCAATAGTGATATTGGTCTGTAATTCTCTCTTTTTTTTTAAATTAGGTCTTTGCCTGGTTTGTGGATGAGTATAATATTAGCTTCATAGAATGAGTTTGGGATTTCTCCTCTATTTCTATTTCATGGAAGTTTGAGGAGTATTGGTATTAGCTCCTCACTGAAGGTTTTATAGAAGTCATTGGTGCATCCATCCGGGCCTTGGCTTTTCTTTCTTGGCAGGCTCTTGATTATATCCTGTATAGCGCTGTAAGTTATTGGTTTATTTAGTTGATTTATTTCTTCTTGATTCAGTTTGGACAGTTTATACTTCTCTAAGAATTGATCCATTTCTGTAAAATTTTAATTCCTTAGTGAATAAATGTTCTGTAAATAATTTGTTTTAATTATTTGAATAACCTGTGTATTTGTTGTAATTTTTCCTGTGAAGTCCCTGATCTTACAAATATGAGTCTCTTCTCTTCTTTGTTGTTGTAAGTCTTGCCAGGGGTCTATCAGTTTTATTTATTTTTCTCAAAGAACCAGCTTTTATTTTTATTTATTTGTTGAATGATCTTTCTATTCTCAATCAGATTTATCTCTTCTTTATTCTTTGTGATATCTCTCCTGCTAGTCGTTTTAGATTCAATTTTTTCTTGTTTCTCCAGTCGTTTTAACTGCATCATGAAGTTATTTACCTGTTCTGATTCCATTCTTTTGATGTGTGCACTGAGGGCAATGATCTTGCCCCTCACACTGCCTTTGCTGTATCCTATAGGCTTCTTTGTGATGTATTTTCATTGTCGTTGTGGCTTATGAACTTGTTAATTTCGTCCTTAATTTGCTCTGTGACCCAAGTGTTAGGTAACAGCGAGGGGTTTAGCCTCCAAGTATTTGTGTAGTCTCTGTGGTATCCTTTGTTATTGAGGGCTAGCTTGATCCCACTGTGATCAGATAGAATGCATGGGATAATGTCAATAGTCTTGTATTTGCTGAGTTTCTTTGTGTGGACTATGTCATGATTTATTTTGGAGTATGTTCCATGGGCTGCTGAGAAGAATGTGTATTGGGTCTCTGTAGGGTGAAACACAGTACAGATCTGTCAGATCCATGTGGGATATGGTGTTACTTAGGTCTTAGGCTCCCTTGCTAATCCTCTCTGTGTTGTATCTGTCTCTTGGAGAGAGTGGAGTATTAAAATCTCCCACTATGATTGTATTTGTGTCTATCTTGTTCTGTAGTTCTGAAAGAATTTGTTTGACATATTTAGTGTCTCTTTTGTTCAGTGAGTATAAATTTATCACGGTGATATCAGGATGGCTACCCCTGCCGTTTTGGTAGATGCATTTGCTTGGAAGATCTTGCTCTATCCTTTCATTCAGAGCCTGTTTTTGTCCCTTGCTGTAAGATGGGTCTCTTGAAGACAACAGATAGCAATTTTTTGTTTGCAAATCCACTCTGTCAGTCTGCTCCTCTTCATCGGAGAATTTATACCATTTATATTCAAAGAGATCATGGATACATGTGTTTTTTTCTCCTCCCATTTTCCTGTTAGGCTGTGTTTCCTCTCCTTTCTTTCTTGTCTTTACTGTGATGCTATTCCTGTTGAGCTCTGGCTATTGTAGTTTCTTTCTGTTTCTGTCTGGGGGTCCTGTACATTTTCTGTTGGGTGGGGTTCCTCTCTTAGAATTCGCTGTAGAACAGTTTTTTTTATTCACATAGTCTTTTAGTTCATCTTTGCTATAGAAAGATCTGTTTTTTCCCTTGAAGGTGAATTGTAATTTTGCTGGGTATCTAATTCTGGGATGGCAGTTGTTGACCTGGAGGACTTGGATTGTGTTCTTCTAGGTGCTTCGTGCATTGTAAGTTTGTGTGGAGAGGTCTTCCGTGATTCTGATTTTTTCCATTGTAATAAAGTTCTTTTTTTGTTTTGGCTGTGTTCAAAATGTGCTCTTTATTCTTGACATCTGAGGCCTTGATAATTATGTGTCTAGGGTCTGGTCTGCCAGGTGACCTGTATGCTTCTGTAATTATGGTGAGGTTATCCCTTGTGAGATTGGGGAAGTTCTCTGCAATAACTCTATTGAATATGTGTTGTATAACTCTGCTCTGGTACTCCTCTCCTTCATCTGTTCTGATTATACACAGATTATATCTCTTCTCCCTGTCGACTATCTCCTGGATTAGTCTGCCCTGTAATTTGACAGTTTCTTGGAGTGCAATAATCTACTGGTCCTTATCAGCTGAATCGTGGTCCAAAAGACAGACTGGAGATTCAAGATAATAAATACTTTATGATGTGGCTTCAAGTGTGGTTTGCATCAAGGTGAGTGAGCTGTTTATGGTTGCCAGATCAGCTCTCATTGTGGAAATTTCTTCTTTAATGAGTTGTGTTTTGAATCTATTTGTTCATGCATTTCGTTTCTCAGGATGTTAAGGTCTTCTTTAATGGAGGAGTAGACTGTACTTATTTTTGCTTCCATTTCTTCCTTGACTTATTGAAGATCCTCAAGACTTCCATTCTGAAACTCCTGGAATTGTTTTCTGAATTCATTCCTGAGGCTTTCAATCATTTCTGCTATCTTAGCCTCACTTGATTTTTTTTTTATTCTCCACCTCCTCCTAGGTTGTACTACTTTTTTGAATTGGAAAGTTGGCTTGACCTTTCATGAAATTTGTAATATTTCTTTTTGATTTATGCATCTGGGATGAAGCACTTATGGATTACCTCCTGCACTTCTTTTCGGGGGCCTGTGTGTGGTTGCCTTGGCTTGGCTTTGTGCTGGTTTCCACTGGTCAGCAAGCAGGGACTTGTTTGTATCCTGGCTCAGGGTTTGAGTTTGGCTGTTGAACTTTACTACCCTATGGGTGAGTGTGACCATCTCGGTTGTTGCCAACACAGTTATCCTCACCGCAGTTAGAGATGGGTAGGTTCTGTGGCTTTCTCTGTGGGACTGTGCTCTGCCGCCATACTGTGTTGACCCTTGTGGGCCCCTGTTGGGGGGATCAAGGGTTGCTGATTCAGCATGGCATGGAAACTTTTCTCTTTTTTGATTTTTTCCCCGCTAGTTGCTGAGGGTCAAGAGAGCTTGCCTCTAAGATTGAGTATTGCAGCTGAGCTGTGGCTCACCCACCTGTGTGGAGTGCTCCTGTCAGAGCAAGTGTTGTTGAAGGGTGGCCCGCCCACCTGCGAGGATTGAGCCTATCAGAGCAGCCGTGGATGCTGAGCAGCAGCTTGCCAACCCGTGCTCTCCCATGGGAAGTGGGTACAGGCTCCTCCTGCTGGAAGAGTAGAATGCTGACCCATGTTGGCCTTCTGGGGGGTGCATGCATGTGAGCTCTTGTGCTTCATTTGGGGGGTACACTGCCCCAGATTGTTGGAGGGTTCTTGTCCCCTCTCACGATTCTCCTGGGCAGGAACCTATTTGTAAACGTATAAGAAAACACATCAGGGTTGAATGCAGGTGTATACAACTGTATTAACTGAAATATGGTATTTTCGTGGGAGAATGCAATTGTTTTAATTTCTGAGAAAGAAAAACTCACAGTAAGGACACTGGTACTTGAAAGATGGAGGTGGAGTCAAGAAAGGGGAGTAATACATGAAGAGTGGAAGAGGGAAGAATGTATGCATAAAATTAAATGTACAACCTATAAAATTAAGAAAATTGAGAGGAATAGTAGTGGAAGATTTGGATAGAATAATGAAAGGGGTGACCCAATCAAGATGCGTTGTATTCATAATGATCTCTTGAATGGTAGCTTCTTTGTCCAACTATTGGAAGTTAATTTAAAAATAAATTTTAGTGAGTAGGCAATTTACAAAATAGGGACTGACTATATATTGTTATTACACAAAATCAGTATCTTTAGGATTTTAAAAGATTCTAAGCTGAGAGGGTTTATTTGGGTTTGTCTGTTTATCACTTTCATACCTGGGATAGGCTGGAACTGTGATCCTCCAATTCTCAGCTTCCCAAATAACTAAGATTACAAATATGAGCCACAGATGCCCAGTTTTGTACATGTCACATTTTTAATGTTCAGATCTTTTAAATTTCCTTTTATCTGGTATACAACATTTGTGCATATCTGTAAGGTACAACATGATATTTAGACTCATGTCTATAGTGAGTCATGATCAACTCAAGATAACTAGCATGCCTTAAATTTTCACTATTTATTGATGTAAAGACATTAAAAATCCTCTCCCATATGACTTTAAAGGAACAAGAGGATAACGAGTTTGAGACCAACCTAAGCTACATAGAGGTACCCTGTTTCCAAAAACAAAAACAAAAACAAACAAACAAAAAAAACCCATAACCCCAAACTAAAAACTTCTATTTTGAACTACAATGTACTATTGTTAATCGAGCTCATCCTGCTATGATTTAAATTTTTTTCATTCACATGTATTAATTAAGCATTAATTCAGTTTGATATTTCCACATATGCATACATTAATCAAATCCAACCATACTTTCCCAACTCTGTCCCTCATCTGATCTCTTGTGACCATTGTATTCTATTCTTCTCAAATCTTTTTAGTTTCCACATGGGAGAAGATGGGCAGATACTTGTCTTAATGTGTCTAGCTTATTCCAACTTAACACAGAGTCCTTCAGTTCCACTGATTTGCTGCAAATTATCAGATAGCATTTGTACATCTATGACTGGGTATTTATTCCTGAACCATATACATATACATATACATATACATATACATATACATATACATACATATATACACGTATTTACAATATATGTATAAATATGTATGTATGATATGTGTATATATGTATATATATTACATTTTCTTTATCAATTCATCTGTTGTGCATAGTGCTGTAGTAAACATGGATGTGAAAGTTAATACCTTTGATAGGCTCATTTCCTTTCCTCTGTGTATATACCCAGTTAGCCTTTGGATATAAGCCAGCTGAGTAATCAAATGGTATGTCTGTTATTACTTTTTGAGAAATTTCCCTACTTTTTGTGCTACTTGACATTCCTTACAAGGATTCCTCTTCCACACATCCTCATGGTAAGTCTGTGAGCTGGCATCTCAGTGAGGTTTGGAATGTGTACACTATTCAGCCTTTAGGAAGAAGATCCTGTCATTGATGTCATGTATGTACCTGTAGAGTGTTTGATGTGACATCATTCAGGCCCAGAAAGACAAATGACATTGCATGATCTTGCCAATGTTTGGAAGATAGAAAGGTTGCTCTGTGAAGCAGAGAGGAGACATACTTACCAGCTGCTGGAATGGCTAAGGGACAGGAGTGAAAAGATCTTAGTCCAAGGATGCAAATGTTCAGTTAGATACGAAGAATATTTTGCTATGCAGAAGCTTTTTAGTTTGATGCAATTCCACTTCATTTTTGCTTTTGTCTCCTGTGCTATGGGGCGGTCCTATCTGGAACATAACTGCCTGTACCAAATGTTTTGGGCTTCCTCTATGAACGAGCTCGTGTATTAAGATCTCACCCATGATAGATTGACTGTCTCTCTACCTTTTAATGGACAGAGAACACACACACGCATCCACACATACATGCACGCACACACGCACGCACACACACACACACACACACACGAAAATATATCATGATACTGCCCAAGTCAATAAGACAGTAAGTTAACTTAACCTTTCCAATCCCATAGATGTGTCGTTTTTACACATCAAATCAGTTTTCCCTGGCACAAATATGGCTCATCCTCTTTTCCCCTAAAGACATAATTATTACAGAATAACTATGCCATCAACAACGTGATTATGAAAACAGCTGTAGGTATTTTCTCCCCTTTGGGTTTGACTTACTTAAGATTTAAAATAAAATTAGAATGGTCCTTAGGCATCAACTTCACCCAGAGTTATGTTCAACTAATTTCTTTTATTTTCTAATTTTAGCATTTGTGTTTAAATTTTACAACTAAATAATTTACTACATTTTAAGCTATATCTTATAAGCAGAGTATATTCAAAGGATTCTAGCTCCTGTGCATGGCCTCTCCACTTGGATCATCCTCTGTAGTAAATCTGTTTGAAAGACTTTCCTTCCTTTCTATTTGTAAATGTTTATTCTGAGTGTCACTTCTGAAACTTATAAAGGTTTATACTTTTCTTATAAGGGCTAGTTTTCTATTCATGCTCTTAGGATACCTTGATCTCCTCACTTTTATGAAAAAAATCGGAGGTTACTATCTCTTGGTTTTGTTCTATAAATGAAATTAGCTGATTCATCTTTCTATGCCTACCCTTAATTCCCAGAGGTTAATTTGACTTGGTGTCCTTCTGTAGATATTGGGCATCCTCATGTGATCTCTTCAGCCTGTCAAACTAGGTGACCTTAAGGTCCCCGAGTGTACTTTGTACTTGTCACCATGTCATCAGCAAGGTTACTCATGTCTCAATTGCTCTGATTCACTTATAAATAAATAACAGATGATAATTATGCTTTGCCTTGCAAAGCTTCTGACCAGCTTTTTGACCTTGCTCAAGTTTTTCAATGGTCTTGAGTTTTCTTTTATTTCAAAAAATTCTGGACTCTAATGCCTACTCCATGGGGTTGTTATGAGGACTAAATGAGACACCAGGCAATCCACCTAACATACTATGTGGTACACAGCAATCTTTGAGTGAATAAAGAATTAAAATGTTAACCATGACTAAAACAAATAACAGATGAACTATTAATTTTACTCTTAAAGCATTTGTTCATTTAGTAAATGTGAATTAAATAAAGCCATTACAGGAAATTTCCATCCATCTGGTAAATACTTATTGAAAGACTGCTATTATTTGAAGGGATAGGTGGGGTTGAAAGAAATGAAGGAGAATGATGGGAGGGGTGACCCTGATCAAGATGCATTGTGCTTATAAATTGATATGCTGAATTGAAATACCTTTGTACAACTACTTAAAGATAATTAACTTTTTAAATATTGCTATGTTCTAGGCACTTGTGAACACACTTATTCATTTATCCCACAAATATTTGAGAGTTACGCATAGGCTGATCAGAGGACAGAGTAGGGGAGCAGATGGGTATGGTCCCTACCCTGAAGAAACTAACAGTCTTACCATAAGTCAGAAATTAGACAGTTCCTGAATGTTCTTTTTGTCCTGATAACTCCCCTCTTTGAATACTAGTCCATTGGGCTTGACTTGCCTGGAAATAATTTGTCATTTTACTATGTTACCAGACGTTCATAGCCTATTTGGCTCAAACTTCTATGAAAGTGGTAAGTGCTGGGGTAAATTGTTGGGAATGGATCTGTACCTCCCCTTCCAAATTCCAACATTTTTTTCTGTGAAGGTCATAAAGTGTAGTAGCCCAGAGACGATTAGCTGCAAGGCTGATGTCTGTAAATATGAAAAGTTCTGTCGGTCCACTGAACTTTTCCTGTTTTCCAACCCCAATAAAACCTAGCTGACCTTGCTCATAGTGACTCTGTAGTCTTTTTGTGGTTGTTCTGTGATATATACTTTATAGATCTTTATCAACATGCAGGTAAAAAATTTCTTTACAAACAATTTTTATTATCTTAATCATGAATAATATCAAATAACTTGTGTCAGTATATGAAGAAAGTAAAAGAAAGCTCAATGAAAACTGTTAAGCAATCAGAGGACATGGAAAAGAAAGCAATAGAGGAAGTTAATCTGACTGTATTATAATATACTATATGTACTTGTGAAATGTCATTATGAAGCTAATATACACTAAAAATGAAAAGAAAAACAAATGACAGTAGACTATACAGGCTCTTTGGTGGGGACATGTACTAGTAGGTGGGAAAGGCTAATTGGGAGGGTAGATGAGGGAGAATATGGGGTAATTATATCATGTACAAAAGAAGAAGAAGAAAACTTGTTGAACTTAAAAAGGAGAGATTGGACAGAGTAATGGTAGGGGTGAAGTTGATGGGTGACATCGTGTGCATATATGGAAATGTTGCAATAAAACATCCTTGTACAGCTAATATGTGTTAATAAAAAAACTTTTAAGAAGTGAAACATTTCAATAGGTTAAAAATTATATTCCTCAGAAGGCTAAACATAGAACTCTCCTATGACCCAGCAGCCCCACTTTTGGGTATCTATCCAAAAGACCACAAACAAAATCACACTAAAGCCACCAGCACAACAATGTTCATCGCAGCACAATTTGTAATAGCTAGAATCTGGAACCAACCCAGATGCCCCTCAGTAGATGAATGGATCAGGAAAATGTGGTACGTATACACAAGGGAATTTTATGCCTCTATCAGAAAGAATGGCATTGCCTCATTCGTAAGGAGATGGAAGGACTTGGAAAAAGTTATAGCAAGTGAAGTGAGCCAGACCCAAAGAAACATGGACTCTATGATCTCCCTTATAAGGAATAATTAGCACAGGTTTAGGCAAGTCACAGCAGAGGATCACAAGAGCCCAATAGCTATACTGTTATGAACACATAAGATGATGCTAAGTGAAATGAACTCCAGGTTATGAAAACGATTGTTATATCACAGTTGTAACTACTTTCAACGTGCCATGTGTAACTGTAGCTTCAATTAATGATGATCTTCTTGTATCACCCTCCTGTGGTTGTACCTACACTATCTCTGTATCTTATCTGAGTATATTGGAAACCATGTATACTGGTGTTAGAACTAGGAAATTGAAAGGGAATAGCAAATTCGAGAGACACAGGGTAAAAGAAGACAAACAACTACAAAAGCAATACTTGCAAAACTGTTTGGTGTAAATAAACTGAACAACTCATGGTGGGGGGAAAGGGAAAGGGGGAGGGGGGAGGAGGAACAAGGGACAAGGTAACAAACAGTACAATAAATGTATCCAATGCCTAAGGTATGAAACTGTAACCTCCCTGTAATTCAGTTTGATAATAAAAAATAATTAATTTAATTAATGTGAACTTTAAGTAAAATTATGGAAAAACAATGAGAAAAGCTCTAAACACTCATAGAATTAAATCTGAAGCTCTAGAAAGTGATGCAGTCACAGATAGCTCTCATACTTATGTTAGTGCACAAAAAGAAAGGAACAGACACTCCAAAAAAAAGTTGTACAGACTTTTAGAAATAGAGTTATTTTTTAAACTACTATTTCATTGAATGGTATATTCAACACAGATAGATACATAGCAGTGTCCCAATCTCAGATGCCTGTAAGGACTGACAAAAATAAAAACATGAAGCCCTTGGGTCTTTGTACATAGCATATATATTTAAAGAATAGGGCCAGCTGTGCTTTCTCTAGAAGAAACACTCTATTGTGGCAAGGTTGGAATGTTTCTGTTGAAGCTGAAAACTGAGGCAAAGTCTATGTCATTTTGTACGCTACCAAAGAATTTTCTAATTTTGTAAAAAAAAAAAAAAAAAAAAAAAAAAAAAAAAAAAAAGCATTTTATGCCCAAATAACATCTGCAGAAGGTATTTATTCTATTGGATAATAGAATAATCTCTGCCACCAATATCAACTATGACATGGGTTAAAGTCTGTCCATCTTACATATTTTGAAGGGTTTCCATGCTAACTTACTTTCTTTACCTGATATGGAACTTTGTAGAAATAGTTCTTAAATTGTTAGAATCCAATTCATAATTACTGGAAATATGGCATTAAAACTAAATGAGGCTACTTATATTTGCCAGAAAACACATTAAAATATTTTGTAACAGTGGACTTAGTGAAGTAGAAACAGCTGTGTTTGGAGAGATGTTTGTTAGAATTTAGTTTAATGGTTTTTGTTGTTGTTGTTGTTGTTGTTGTTGTTGTTTTGGCCAGTCCTGGGGCTTGGACCCAGGGCCTGAGCACTGTCCCTGGCTTCTTTTTGCTCAAGGCTAGCACTCTGCCACTTGAGTCACAGCGCCACTTCTGGCCATTTTCTATATATGTGGTGCTGGGGAATTGAACCCAGGGCCTCATGTATACGGGGCAAGCACTCTTGCCACTAGGCCATATCCCAAGCCCTCATTTATTCTTATTATTTTATTTGTCAAAGTGGGTAGTAACTGGGGAAAGTTCTAATTATATTTGGTGGTATTACAGGATTTTCTGTGTTGTTGTTTTTCCCCCAAACCTGTGACAAACTAAAGAACTATGTCTGTAAATGTCCTGAAAACAAAATTTCTTAGGAAACTGTGTTAACTTAAGAATATCCACCCTTTTCTGAGAAAATTCCAGAATAATTTATAATGTAATTGTCATTGGTAATAGCAATTTTCAGTTACATGCTAATTGGGATATTTAACAAAATTTGTAAGTGAGCTAACTGGTTCATTTTAATATATAAACTAAAGGGTTCAACAGTTCTAAAACAGATTGAGTTAGTAAACAGATTGAGTTACGTTGCCTACTAAGAAACATTTGTTAGGATTCAAAGATTCAGAAACTGCATTTTGTACTTTACTCAGGATTTTAACTTCTTTGATATTAAGTTTGGCACACTGTTTCTGAGAAAGAAAAAAAAAAACTTTGGCTTAGTTATGTATGCTCAAAGGTATTTCATATTGAGTGGGAGAATTTCCCGAAATACTAAGCAGTCAGGAGAAAATACTTAGTAACTGAGCTATTCAAAAGTTGATAATATCTATTCCTTTTTATCTTTCTGTCCAGACTAGGGTTTGAGCTCAGAGCCTTGTGCTCACTAGGCCAATGAGCCACACCTCTAGCTTACTATTCCACTTTAATATAAACTATATGAGAGATTTAAATTCCATATATATATGATTTAAATTCCATATATATGTGATATATATGTATATATATACCACAATCAACCTATAAAATATCCTACAATCAATGTTAAGTTGATTACCTTTGGCCTACACATACGTATGCATAATTTTTAGTCTACCAGCATTGCCTTTAAAAAAAAAACAACTAAAATTTGAACTCAGGATGTTGTGCTAACTTGTTAGCTAGGTGCTCTACTACTTGAGCCACAGCTCCAACCTATGCTAGTGTTGGCTTCTATGACTGACTGACATATCTTATTCTGGTGATATTCTTGATGACCTTTGGCCCAATTCACATGTATTTGTGCAGAAAGAAAGCCACACATTTTGTTTTCTTTCAGTTATAGGCTCAACCCTTGATGGTATTCTAATTTCTTTCTGTATACCTGTATATTCTGTATACGTTAAGTTATTCAGACATGTTAAGCACCTGTGGTATGCCATGTACTATGTACAGTTCTTGGGACACTGGAATCCTAGTATCTTAGAGTTGGACAGTGTCCTCAAAGCTCAGGATATATCAAGTGAACAGAAGAGGCTAAGTGTAGTAGTTCATGCACATCATCTGAGCTGCTTAGGAGGCAGAGATAGGAGGATCATGGCTCAAAGCTAGTCTGGGAAAAATTGTTAGCAAAGACCCTAACTCAGAAAACAGTCTGGATGTAGTAGTTCATATACATACATACATACATATATACATATAAATATATATATTCCCAGATACTTGGCAGGTTTAGGTAGGAGGATCACAGTCCAAGACTTGAAAACTCTGATGGTAGAACAGTAACCTAGCAAGGTAAGGCCTTGAGTTCAAATCCTAGTAATACCAAAATATAAACGAACAAATGAAAGATATACTGCTAAATAAAACATTTTCATAACCCATGAAATTGCTTAAATTGAGATGCTGAGATTAGGTCTCTCAGTGAACAAAACTGAACAGCTTCTGTGCACCACCAATAAAAGCATAATTCCATTTATAATAGACTGAAGAACATTCAAGTGCTTGGAAATAAATTTAACTAAAAAGTAAATAGCTGGTTCAAATATGCTAACAGGATGTAAAGCCTTGTTTGCAGTGAATTAGCAAGAGTAAAACTCAAACATCCATGTCCTGCTCCTAAGTTCCATTTTATGGTATCAATGCAGATACCAATCAATGCAAAGTTGAAACTGCAACTTGGGCTTTTGTTCTTTCTAAGGAACACTGTTGGGGTGATATTACCCAAAAAGAAATGTGCTCATTACCTGACTTATGAGGAACTGTAACCCTTTGATACATCACCTTTATAATACAATAAAAATTTTGAAAAGAAAAAAAAAACTAAAAAACGTATCTGTGATTTGCAGTGAAAGGTGGCCCTGTCCATCACAATCTGCTGGGAATTAGGAGCTGCTCTAAGAGATTGCTTCCCACAACACACTGCTGTTGATGAGCACTGTGTTAGAAGCATCTTCAGAACATAAGATTAGGCCACAAAACAACACCCTTTCTTTGTGAAGCTCACCTGGGTCTTCCATTGGAACCTCCCACCCAGAGGTGGGTGGGGAGACATAGTCACTGACAATCAGCTGACAGGAGAACCGGACTCAGTCCTAGGAGGGATTTTGAGAGCTGGATATCCAAACTCCGCAGCATGGGCAGCAGCTACTGTTCTCAAATAACAGCTGTGTATGCCTTCATACATCAGTGACCCTTGTGTGAGATGCTCCAGTCACTGAGAACCTTGGCCCCTTTTCAGGTTTCACTCTGCCTAAATCCGCTCAACTCAAGGTCTTTACAAGTACATGGGAGGTGTGAGCCTCTGCATATTCAAGTCAACAGAATTTAGCTCCCTACTGCACCCTAGCTCTTCTGGTCCCTGTGTTGTGATTTTTAGCCTTTCCATTTGTTTTAATCTCATTCTGTTTCCTCACTCCAATTTGCTGACCCACTTGTGAAGGCCCTTCATGGCTTTGATCCTGTTGGGTTTCCCACTTTTGAAATCATTGATTCATGATATGAAGTCATTCAAGGAATGTCTGGGGTTTCTGTCTGGCTCATTTCCTGCCTGTTGGGCTCAAAGACACTGGTCCTGCTACCATCCCTCGCTGGGATCTTCGGAGGTAGAGATGTTTTTGAAACAAAGGCAAAATGATTGTGACAGTTCTGAATAACTACAGTTTCACCAGGACAAATGTGAGTGTTTTAAAAGGAAATGGCACTTGTTGGCATCTGTGTGCTTAAGGCATGTTTTAAATTTAACTGTGATTTATCTTAAATGATTGTAATTTAATTGGAAGTCATTCATATAGCCGAGTGCCCGCAATATTTGCCATGGTATCCACTACATTTCATACCTTAACTCTTAGGAGGCCCTGTTTGCCTCTTCTGGTCTCCCCCTCACATTCCTGTGGTGGGCCACCAAAAGAGGAGACAAAGACATTTGTGAGAAAACAATCCCACATCTCTACTCACCCTGTGAGCCTTGCCAACCACACGCAATGGAGAAGAGAAGTTGGGAAAACCAGACCTTTTCGTGTAGCATAGTCTCTGCTCTTCCATGCCCCATGTTCCGGCTAACATACCTCGATCTAGTCTTCCTTCTTTCTACATTTGCCTTCTGTGAGTTGAAGTTGAGGGCATGATTTAAGATGAGCTTAAACCAACAATGGTTTGATGGACATTATTAAGACTTTACAAGATGCCAAGGTATGACCAGGAGCTCAGTGATTTAATATTTCTATCATCACAGAATGCACGGACATCGTTCTGTTTAAAATAACAGTGTACACTATATACACTAACAGACACATGGAAAATACATAACACTGAAAGAATGAATTAATTTGGCCTGGAGAATTATGAGAGTCATGGAAGGTCATGATCACTGAGATATTTTAAAGGTACACATGAGAGTATTCCAGGTAGACAAGAGAGAAGAAATTGCAAGACAGGGAATACTGCATACAAAAAATTGCTTGGGAACTGTACTCATTTTCTATATCTACCGTTACAACTCAGCACAAATTTAATGACTTTAGCACACTTCTGTTATAATTCTGTGTGTCAGAAGTCCAACCTCCATCTCATTTCTCTAAAGTCAGGGTGTAGCAAGGGCTACATTCTTTAATGGAGACTCTGGTGTGGCTTCTAGCCACCTGCATCCCTTAGCTCATGACCACTTCCTCCATCTTTAAAGCCAGACACAGAAGCCTGAATCAGAATTTTTAAATCATTCTTATTCCTTTTCACCCTTCTATTGCCCAGTCAAAAAGACTCTGTGCTTCTAAGGACTCACATGACTCGATTGGAGCATGCAGATCCTCCATGGTAGTCTGCCCACTCTGACCTACCCTCTTAGTCCTCTTTTCTCTGTAAAGTATTGTAGCCACAGGTTCCAGAGATGAGGACATGGATGGGTCCAGTGGTGAGGAGGAGCCATTAATCCTACCAGCAGTAGGAAATGCAGTTGGAATAAAGCTGAGTTGGTCAGGGGAGAAGATGGGTTTGGAGAGGGTAAGAGCTGCTGGATAATGAAGGAAACATAAACTTAATCCTGAAAGTGGAAGAGTTTAGAGCAAGATGAGAATCGTATCTGCTAGTCGCAGATAGGACAGGCTCCAGATGGTTGAGACCAGGAAAGTTGGCCATGGATCAAAGTCTCAACAAGTGATAGGGATTTGTACACGGTATAGTATATATTTTTCATCCTATGAAAGAATCTGCCAGTACTTCATTCAACAGCATCTGTTAATGAAATATCTCAGAATACCAAATTTCCCCCTTGAAATTAGTCACAGTGTCTGAACATTGATATGATAGGCAGAGCTTGTTTTGTGACTTTGATCCTGCACACTCCTCTGCTGGAGAATCACTAGTCTATAGGGTGTCCTGTGAGAGTTGGTGAGAAATTCTTAGTGAAGTGAATAATTTTGAAAGTATATAAATATGAGGGCCAAATCCTTCGGCACACAGACTTATAAGCAAGGGAAGTCAATGATATTATTAGAGGAGAAAGTTCCAGAAGTTATAAACTATGCTAATAGCAAGAAATACTAGAAAATGAACAAATAACATAAAGCCAAAGAAATGTCATTTGAACCAAATAGGAAAGAGATTACAGGATCTCTACTTCCAACCAAGATATAGTAGGCAGATTTATCTCCTACCTTAAATAACTACAAACCAGATCTAATTTTGTGAAATAATTATTTTTCAGATTTGGGGGCAATTACTGTACAGGAGTAAAGAAATGAATTATATCAGGCCTACAATTGTCCCATCTCACTGCCTGGAAAAAATTTCTATGTCTTATTTAGCATAGAGAGGGAAATCCAAACACAGACAATTGGTCTTACTGAGAACTTGAAAACATAAAGTTTCAACTTCATTGAGGATAAATAAAACACATAGGTAAGGAAAGGAGACAGCTTCACAGAGAACTCAGTGGTCACAGAGAGCTTCCCTGGAGTCCAGGCCTTGGTCAGCATATGGTAGTCAGAACACTGAGAAAATTCTCACTGAGGGAACTCTCTGAGAGAGGGTAGTTGTAGCCTAGAGATCACACAGGGCCAGTTCATGTGCCTAACTCCAGAATAAGGAGGTCTTCTTCCTTTAAAATATTGAGTAAAACAATCATTACTCAGAAGTAGGACCGAAATAGTTGTAGATAAAAGATTGCTCTGACAAAAAAAGGATTGTTCTCGATCTCCCTAACATAGTTTACAAAAAAGGCTTGAAAGGATCAAACTGTTTCCAAGGAACAAAACGGTGTCCTCTCAAAGCCCAACCATATTTAAAAGAGCACCAAAATCTCCATCTCCTGGCAGTGTAATGTCTCACAATATCATTAACCCAAATTACTAGGTACGTAAGAAAGGAAAGTGGAAAAATGTGATCTACTGTGAGAAAAAAATCAAACAATAGACACAGCAATACAAACAATAAACATTAGGGTAGCTCTTATAAATATCTGGCATGTTGGGAAAAGATGGAGAAAAGTTTAAGCATAAAAAGAAAAGGAGAAACATTTTTTCAAATATATGGTAATGAGAAAGGTGTGCACATTTATAGGTGAAGGATAATGGCTGGTTACACCATTATTGTAAACTAAGACGCTATTTGAATTGGTTAAATATTATTCCAAATTATGTACTTTGAAAGTAAAAGTGGAATTCAAACCAAAGTCCACTCTGCAAGAGTAGAGGTGATAAAGGAGACAACTGTAACCAGTGGCTGAAAAAGAGAGCACAGGCAAAGGAGTTGGCCTTAACCCTGGAAGGAAGGCTGCTCAATTCTTGAGACTAGGGGAAACAAACAAATGGGTTTATTGATATGGGGGGGTGAATGCAGATGGCCTATTTTCTGGTGAATGAGTGAAGTGGATGAGAAAGGCAAAGCTTAATATCATGCCTAGGAGGAAATGTCAAAAGAACACAACACAGTATAGAAAGAGCTCAACTGCATTTGGAAATCATCTCACCTGGCTCTGATTTCCAGAAATGAAAGAGAGAAAAGCTGAAGGAGAGGGGATAGAAGGGTTCCAAGGATTTATACTTTAAAGTTCATGTTCCATTCCAAAGCATACTAACCATTTTCTGAATGAGGCCAAACCCATAGGTAGTATCAGAGAGTCCAAAAGAACAATGTAGGCTGAGAGTGTGGACACAGCCAGGTTCTACACACACACGCGCGCGTGCACACACACACACACACACACACACACACACACACAATTGTTTCTTCCCTCCAGATAAGTTCACTTGAACAAATGGGCTCATTGAATTCTGACTTTCCTTGGAATGGCCCAGAATTTTAATTTTTGAAATCTTTTCCATATTATTCCATGCTGTTCAGGAATCATGAACTCTTGCTAAACTTCTAGCTCTAGTGTAAGTGTTTCCTCCCAGCCACAGTTACCAACAAGGCAGTTCAGTAACAGAAGTAGCTATTGTGAAACCCCCTTTATGAACTTATGACAGTATATCTAACCTTTTGTTGTGTATACTCTTGGCCTATTTAATGTTGGCCTTTATATGCCATTTTTCTTAGATTCTGCATGTTTAAAACTTGACCAGCTTGGTCATCTGTACCTTGTTGCTTCATGCAGTGTGAAAAGGCCACCATTTTTTTCATGTCTGATACTGTGTATGTGTGAAGCATTTTTAGCTTATACAAGTAAGTCTAAGTTTCCCATTTTGGCTAGACTTACTTGAAGTGATGACTCACAGTTTCACAGAACCATCATTTTCAGATGAATAATAACATCCAGATTATATTGTTTTCATTTTTAGGAGAGAAAAGTACCCTTAAAGGTTTTTGGTCTTTTTCTCTTTAAAAATAAGATTTGCTTTTAGTAGAGGAAACTAAAATAACAAAAAGTATATCAACCCTCTTTCTGAATAGCTTTGATTTAATGGTCTCTGATTTATCTAGAAACTATGAGGACAGATCAAGCTTTTTGCCCACTGAGATTTTTTTAAAACAAGTTCCCAATACACAAGTGGCCAGTGCAGTGATGGGGACAACAGACAACCCAAGAAGGCCTGCCCAGCCTTCCTGCTGGTTCTGTGGACACAAAAAACCTGCCAGCATCCTTCCTTGTCCCACCTACCATCAAATTCAAAGCTTGTCATTGAGGATGGGACTCAAAAAATACAGCTGAGCATTCACTAAGTTAGAGTGAGTATGATCAGGCTATATCTGCCATTAGGACCTGACCCCAGTACTTTCCAGCTCCCATCCTCCTCTGATACCCTATTGTTCACAGCAATTATTTCATTGTGTATTTAAATAGCAAAAATGCCTATGCATTCCAAAATACTAGAAAATATAGGCAAGCAAAAAACATTAAAGCAATACATAATTACAACTCAGAGAACATCACCTGGACATCTGTTTCATCCTTCTAGATCCCAATAATATCTTTTATAATTGCGGATGTTTTATGCATTGTTTGGACCACACATGGTAAGGAAAAATAATAATTGTTTTTAAGATCTGAAGAAGAATTTTAAGAAAATCATTTTAAGTTTCCCCTCGTGTACATTATGTTGCCTAGCTTTCAGTCAGTCCCATGTTATTGTCATTTGTAAGTCTTCATGTGATCTTTTCTTTTTAATTTTGTGAAAATCTACCTACCACAAAGCAAGGTAAAAGTTGGGTAACCTTTCTGTACCAAGAAGAGCATGTTCTTTGCTTAATTTACATGATAAAGTGGAATTTTTCAGCTTGTTGAGGTATAGGATGTATTTAGCAGAAGTTGTGTGGCACTAGGCATTATGCGAAAAATGAATCAAACATGCACAGTACAGCACTGCACATTATGCTGAACAGTCACAGATTTTCCTGAGTGATAATCTTCCTGGAACCATTCTCTCACAGACACCAAGGATCTATTTATTCACTCATATGTAGAATAAGGTCATGTTGCTGGGTGCCAGTGGCTCATGCCTATAATCCTAGCTATTCAGCAGGTTGCGATCTGAGGATCATGGTTCGAAGCTAGGCAGGGAAGCAAAGTCTGTAAACTCTTATGTCCAATTCACCACTAAAGAGCCAGACGTAGAGCCATTGTGTGAGTGATAGAGTGCTGTGGAGCTAAAGCTGGAGGCTCAGAAGCGCTCCAGAGGGCTGTTCCAGATTTGACACTGTGAAAGCGAGACTGCATTTTTAACTAGGATTTTATCTATATACTGGAGAAAATTACTTAATTATTCTAACTTTTAGTTTCAAATGAAGAAAAAAATTCCTCCTTTCCAAAACATTGTTAAGAATGAAGTAATATACCTTATTTTCTTTATCCATTCATCTATGGAAGGATATCTGATCTGATTCCATATCTTATCTTTGCTGAATAGTGCTTCCATGAACATGGTTGTGCTGGTGGCCTTACTGTATCCTAGTTTGCATAAAAGCCCAAGAGTGGATTTACTGAATCATAGGCTAGTTCTATATTTAGTATTTTTTAAGGAAATTTCCATACTGCTTTCCAGAGTGGTTGAACCAGTTTACATTCCTAAAAACATTGTATTAGGGTTCCCTTTTGGTGACAACTTCACCAGCATCTGTTATTGTTTGTATTCTAGAAATAATTATATTTCATCATTTGCGAAGAAATTGAAAAAAACTGGAAAAAATATGTTAAGTGAAGTAAGTTAGGTCCAGAGTGACAAAGGTTGCATGTTTTCTCTCATATGTAGAAGCTAGAATTAGTTTATAAGTACATAAGTAAATACTTTGGGTAGTACTCAAATATAGACAAGTGTACTATCTGGAATAAGGTACTATCAGGTGGAGAACTCATAGAGTGCAATTCCTTAGAAAGGCAAAATCAAAGGTCAATGAAATATCAGAAAATTGGTACTTAAAGGGGGTTAGGTGGGAGCAAGGAGAGGAGGAATAGATGAGTGAAGAGACGAAGGGGGAAGAATGCAGTCAAAAATTAGATGCATATTCTACAAAATTAAGAAAAGTGAGGGATGGGATGGGAGGAATGGGTGAGAAAGTTGAAAGGGATAACATTGATCAAGACATATTGCATTCATAAACTGCTTCTTTGAATGGGAATTCCTTTGTACAACTACTTAAAAACAATAAAAAATGTAAGTCGAATGAATAGATGTGTAACTCTTATCTATAAGAGATGTTCAGTAATTATTATTTTTCTTACTCTTATTAATAGCCGTCTTAATAATTTACCCTACTCAGGTTATTTGCTAAGCCTGAAAGATAATGTTCTTTGGACTGGAAGGATTTAATTCTTTCAATTTTCAGACGAAAAAGTCACATCCTACTGATGTAAGCAGACTTGCCCAAAAACAAAGTGTTTACGGAAGGCCGACTAGAACTAGAACTAATTTTTTTCTGACAATCCAGCTTTCTTTAGTATGCCACATTGCCTCATGCATGTTTTCTCTAATGCTTGACTGGAGGATTTCCTAAGTTCTGCATATGTCCATACTATCTCCTGCATAAGCCCAAGGAGAGTGGTGACTAATAGTGACCCTGTGTTCTCTCTGCTAGTTGCATGCTTTGGGGAAACTTCCTGGAACCAGAATGGCAGAGTTAAAGGCTAAATATGCTTTGCTGCATGACCCATGAAAAGGTATGCCATTTAGCAAAGAGAACATATCTTTTATCACATTTGTATTTCTCACCTGTAATGAGACATTGCTTTATTTGTGTTCCCATTAAAGAGGGCTCTAAGGCAAGGATTTGAGTTGACATCATTTGAGAAATGACTGGAGAAAGTGAAACTGGAAGAGGAGTCCAGATGGGTGGGTTAATCTGTGGGTTCACACAATGGACCACTGGGTTACAGTGTGTTAGAGGACTTTCTGTGTGATTGTGTAGAAAAACCTGAGAAATCTGCCACTGAGGGGTGACAAGATAAGGATATATTCCCATTTAATTATGTCCCTCGTTGATTAAGGACTACTTGCAAATTGTGCCCTGTGACAAGGTAAGCAAGTATCTATGGCCATAGACAGGTCTTGGGTCTAGGGTCACAAATGCATGGATGCTATTGTGTAGATTCGACTTTCTTCTTAAATTACTTGGAATACAGGGGTTTGGATGACATTGGCACACATGCTGCATGACATTCCTGTAGGCCTCCTCTGTCTCTTATCACCATTCCGACAACCCCAGCTTGCATTTGCAAAGGCTACTGCCTTCACTTTTCACTTCCTTCTCCCTCCCCAGGCTACTCCTCACCTTACCCAAATCCAGTCAGCTTCAAGTAAGACTAGATTTTCACAGAATTATTCAACAGCTTCCTGCACAACTGCTATTACCCTGTGGGGTTCCTAACAGCCCTCTGGAGTGCTTCTGAGCCTCCAGCCTTGGCTCCACATCCTCTCAGCACCACGTCAAATCTTCTTCCTCACCCCTAATGGAGACTCCATTCTCTCAGAATTAGTCCTGATTGCTGGATGGGAGTTCTTAAGCCCCAAGGAATTTGATGGAAAGTGGAGATATTTCTTCAACATAATTTATACTACTTAGCTGAGAGGAAACACCATGTGGATTTCAGGGCACCTCTTTGAGACTCTTGCTAGATATAAGGAACATGTCCGTGTTTCTTAGCGCATGGATAGGTCTTCTCTAAAGCCCAGTGGAGCTTCACTGGATGAAATGACTTCCTCCTTCGTTGGTCTCAGTTCCCTGGGCTCCAGTGACAGACAAATAGCAATGTGGGACCAAGACTTTGGGATTATTTCTTCCTGCTTCCCAGTTATTTTGAAAACAGTTATTCCCTTCTGCCACTCACAGTTTCCCTCCTCTTGATGACTGAATTCCCTCTCTAACCTGTACTAACACCCACCACTCTTTCCTGTAACTATTGCATGGAGGGTGGGCAATAAGAAGTGGACATTCAAGCCGCTGGAACTTACACAGGAAGACTATAGATAAGTAATTTTGAACTGGCTCTGATTGAGCTTTCCATAGAGATCGTATTATAAGACTTATTAAGGAAAAGAAAGGAAAAGGAGGCAGCCTATGTGACCCACTCCTCCTTCCCTATGCTACCAAGACCTGGTCATTCTTCAAATGCAAAAGGAATATTGTAGTTCCCATTGAATTGGATCCTTTTGTCCACTGTCTCCCACTGTCTGGATGTGGAGCCTAGTGGTGGGGGTTCTCAGGCCTTCAGCTACCTGTTGTAGCAGATCTCTTCTGCTTTTTGGTAAGACACTCAGAGCCATGAGCTGAGATTCATTCATCTCAGTATCAAGGGAAGTATTTGGCTCAAAGGTGTCAGTGCAGTGAACTGAACTTAGGAATGGGAAGCAGCTATGGACATGCCCCCCCCCCAAAAAAAATACCCTACAGGAGCCACTGAGGGTCTTAAGCATGTACAGTCTTCACCATGAGACTCTTTCCATGTCACCCAGTATGCAGGAGTCAGAGGTACAGCTGCTACAGGATGCCAAGCAGTACACTGAGCAGATCCAGGAGCAGCAGTTCCACCTGCAAGCCGCTGCCTTCCCAGAAGCCTTCTACACCGAGGTCTCCAAAATGAGAGAACAGCTGCTCAAATATCAGAACGAATTCAATGCAGTGAAAGAGAGAGAGTTTCATAATCAGTACAGATTAAATAGGTAGGTACTCACCTCTCTCAAGCATGCCGAAGACATGTGCCAACAAAACTCTTTCTCCATACATATGAGAAATTAAATTAGGAAGTAATTTTAGGTCCAAAGAGCATAAAGTAGCATCTTCCAAGAATTACCAGTTTGGTTCTTCCCCTGACTCCATCGAATGAACAATTCTTGCACAAAGAGAGCACCCAACTTCTAAGACAATAACTCAGGTGGCCAAGATCCCTGCTGGATTCTTGGGGCGGGGTATCCATTGGCTTTGGGAACTGCAGCTGAAATGTACACTGCATGAAACAAGGACTTGGCCTTCTCTTTCTTTCTCCCAGCTTCCTCCCGGGATTAGAGAAAGAAATAGCTAAGCGTTCTTTTCATGATCTCACTGGTGAGATCTGTGCTCTTTTCTTAGTCTCCTGTCCTCTTCTGCTTCCCCTCCTGATTGGAACATGACAGTATTAGACTGGACATGGTGAGTATATGCATTTTACAAACAAGACTGTCCAGCTGAGATCACACAAGGCTCACTCTGTCCTAACACAGCAACAACAGGGACTGCACAGGCAATCTCTGTCTCCTCAAGCGAATCTCTCCACTAGGACTAAAGAAGAAACATTTATTTATCAAAATCTAGAAGATATCATTTAATGATTCAATGCAGAAATTTATTGCCAGAGGATAAATGTTATTTCCAAAATCTCCAACATCCCTCCCACAGTGGAAGTTGATATTAAAGTTGGTTCAGCAAGTCATACTATTTAGATTGAATTGGTAAGTGATTGCAATTGGGGTTTTATGCTGTGGTGTGCCCTGTTCTATGCCTGGGCACTGTTACCATCCAAGGTGATAGAACTTTGTGTAGCTATTTTTAACAGTATGTAGATTTCTGACAATGCAACTATAATTCAGTCTTGTCCACAGATAAGGAAATACCATGAGGCTTCCGGAAAATCCTGCATGCCTTGGGTTTTGAGTTATCTCTTTGAAGTCTGTTTTTCTTAACTGAAGGGCAGATAAAGAAGGCCAGATTCATTAAGAGAATTCTATTCATGGGGGTGGGTAGAGGGGAAGTTAGAGGTTTTTTTGTCTTTTTATTCTAAACGTGTGTCAGGCTCACCAGTGAGATCTATAAAAAGAAACCTCAGCTATTTCTGTGGTCTGTAAGCACTCTTTCTTTTTTTTTTTTTTTCTTTTTTTGCCAGTCCTGGGCCTTGGACTCAGGGCCTGAGCACTGTCCCTGGCTTCTTTTTGCTCAAGGCTAGCACTCTGCCACTTGAGCCACAGCGCCACTTCTGGCCATTTTCTGTATATGTGGTGCTGGGGAATTGAACCCAGGGCCTCATGTATACAAGGCAAGCACTCTTGCCACTAGGCCATATCCCCAGCCCCTGTAAGCACTCTTTCAACTGAGAAAACAGTGAAATTAAAACAATTGGTGGTTGTTCATTATTATTGAAAATAGGAATGCTTGACATTTCCTGAAAGTGTAAGAGGAACATAAAGTCAGTTGATATTGAGATCGTTTAAAATTTCCAAGTATTTCTGCCAAGGGAAAAAAAGAAAACAGAGCTTTTGCCTTTTAGGTATAGACAAGTGAATTGTTCACTGAGTGACTCAAGCTGTGTGTGGGGGGAGGGGGAAAGAAGGGGAGAGTATGCTGACTCTCAGTGAACAGCATACTCCAAATGCATATGTACACAAATGTTCGGCGTGTCTTCTCTTAGAATTTGTGACATATGATACTTTAGCTTGAACAAGCTCCCTTGTATTCTCTAAAATCACAAACTTATTTTCATTTAAAAATAATAATGATAGCAATGGGTAATACTAGGACATAATTACAAGCTACATATTTTATTGGCTTCACAAATTCAGTATTACGTGATAAAGAAGTAAATCTATTTGAACACCCCCCAAGAAAAAAAATGGATATTTCCATCTCCAGATAAAAATAAAGAAAATAAGCCAGTGAAAGAAAACTATTCATCCAAATATACAGATGTTATCTGTCACATCAGCACAATAAACTCTCATTTCATTCAATATGTAAATAATAGAAGACCAAATAACTGTCACCCATCTAGTCTCCCTTCTTTAGGAACTTCTGAATCATTGACAACAGTCAGCAACAACGTTTTGTTCAAATACTCTAGAAAAAAGGGTTTCATTCTATATGTTAGCTCATGTTCTCCTGTTTTCATGGAGAAGCTCTTTGGTAAATGCTAAAGGTCAGTCTAAATTTGTAGTTGGTCATTAAATCTGTGTGCCAATAGTTTTAAGCCTCTTGATAAATTTGCACTTCCGCAAAAAAATGTAACCTACTTGAATAAGCTAAGTAAATATAATAGAGAGAGAGGTAGGAAGCATGTAAGTAAACACTGTTGAGAACTTACTTTTGAATGAAGTGGAAGCAATTTATTGCAAAACCTTTCTCTGAAAAGACTTTCCAGTATTTTCTCGAACCTTTCCCTTGCCTGACTTTCTAATAATCCTTAACATTTGGACACTAAGTATACTATGTCTGTTATGCCAAACCTAGCATATTCCAACCTGTCTTGATCAGCTGTGGAAAAGGCCATAATTGCTCGCTATTGTGTGTCACTAGGTGGATGAGGAGAGAGGAGACCATTGGCTTGCACATGTGCAAGGCTGTACCAATGTGACCCTGGCCTTGTGAAATGTGACCCTGATCGTGTGACTGTTTACTGTCCTCTGGCTATTTCTCGTAGCTCTTGTGGTTGCTCATATGCAGTTTTTTGTTTTTTTCATTTTTAAGTCAATAATAACAGCAGCAAACTAGGAGCCAAGAACAAACATACCTGATAAGAAAGGGTAGGAAGGTTGCTGTTAGCAACACATCTAGAATTCCAGATGAGAACATGGCAGAGGGACAGGCAGGTATGTCCTTAGGGCAGTCATAAGGAAAAACTTACAGCTTCTAACATTATTGCTTCAATCTTCCTAGCTGCCTTGTGGAAATCAATATCTTAATAGAACAAGAATTTAGGTCTTCCGGGAAGATGGAGGAGGAGCAACAGAGCCCTACCTAAGCTCCCTCCAACATCCCAGTTTTACCACGCCAGAGAAACTTTTACTCCTAGAAAGACGGCCCAAGTAAGTTATAACAGTATAGGGATTCTGGCCAGAAAGGAAAAAATTGACTTTGCTGGACTGAAAACACAGATTTGAGCTCCAGACAGCATCCCACCACCACACCAATATAAGCGCCGGCACAGTGCCCGCCATTCCACCTACCTAAAGAGCACAGTGGCAACCAGGAAGAAATCCTCCAGAAGGCAGCACACAGACATGGATTGCAGGCTGATCATGGACTAGCCGAAACTGCAGAGAATGCATGAGTACCCCATGAAAGACATTCTCATTCATGCCCACAGAGCAGCATCTGGAAGGTAGTCCTTCCCTCACTGCCAGAGTGAAGCACCATCTTTGACTCTGCTATAGACCCATTCAGACTATACTGGAATTAAAGAGGGCCAGGGAAAATCTAGAACAAAAGAGCCATCTTTGAAAAGGACAGAGTGACTGAACTGTGAGAGCCAGCTCCACCCAGGAGAAGGTCCCACTGCCCAGGCAGGAGGCTTGCTGCCTGGCCACAGCCCCACTCCACCCCACCCTGCCCCACCCCACTGATGCTGTGGCTGCGGACTCTCCAGCAGCCAGAAGTACTAAAATCAAACTGAAAGCAGCTAGCAGCTACTTGTGACACAGAACAATCAGACAGGAGAGTAAACAGTTCACAAAACAGATAAATGGCCCTATTACAGAGGACGCCCAACTCCCAACAGCAAACCAAGCTGAATTCCACAGCCAGCTCAGCCCAGGAGAATGTCACCCCACCCAGTAGGGAGGAACCTCACCCAGGGCAATCAGCCCTCAGCCAGGTAAACCAGGCCTGGGGCGCCCCACCCTGCTGAGTCATAAACTGCAAAAAGAGATCTCCCATCCACAAAAGCCCAAGTCCTGATGGATTCGCAGAAGAATTCTACAAGGCCTTCAAAACAGAACTCACAACTATATTTCTCAAACTCTTCAATGAAATTGAAAGAGAAAGTTGGCTACGAAACACATTCTATGATGCCAGTATAACCCTCATCCCAAAACCGGGCAGGCACTCATCAGGGAAAGAGAACTACAGACTGAATTCCCTGATGAACATTGATTCAAAAACTCTAGACAAGGGCTGGGGATATAGCCTAGTGGCAAGAGTGCCTGCCTCGCATACATGAGGCCCTAGGTTCGATTCCCCAGCACCACATATACAGAAAACGGCCAGAAGCTTCGCTGTGGCTCAAGTGGCAGAGTGCTAGCCTTGAGCGGGAAGAAGCCAGGGACAGTGCTCAGGCCCTGAGTCCAAGGCCCAGGACTGGCAAAAAAAAAAAAAAAAAAAAAAAACTCTAGACAAAATTCTGGCCAATCAATTTCAACAGGTCATAAAAAAATCATACACCATGATCAAACTGGATTCATCCCAGGGATGCAAAGTTGGTTAAATATACACAAGTCAATTAATGGAATCCACCACATCAATGAGAGCAAGGTAAAGAATTGCATGGTTATATCCCTAGATGTGGAAAAGGCATTCGATAAAATCAAGCAACCGTTTATGATAAAAGCCCTGGAAAAACTGGGATACCAGGGAACGTTCCTGAATATAATAAAAGCAGTATATGACAAACCAACAGCAAGCATAATTCTAAACCGTGAAAAGCTAAAGCCATTCCCTTTAAAATCAGGAGCAAGACAGGGATGTCCACTCTCTCCTCTCCTCTTCAACATAGTACTAGAATTCCTAGCCAGAGCAATTAGGCAAGAAGAGAATATAAAGGGGATCCAAATAGGAAAAGATGAAGTTAAACTTTCTCTCTTCACAGATGAAATGATCCTATACCTAAAGAACCCCATAGACTCTACTCCCAAGCTATTAGAGCTTATCCAAAACTTTGGCAAAGTAGCAGGATATAAAATAAACCCTCAAAAATCAGTGGCTTTTCTATATGCCAGTGACTCGAGGATGGAGGCTGAAATCAGGAAAGCAACTCCTTTTGCAATAGCCTAAAAAAAACATAAAATACCTAGGAGTAACCTTAACCAACGAAGTGAAAGACCTCTATGATGACAACTTTAAAAACAAAATTAAGGCAGAACTAAGAAAATAGAAAAACCTCCCATGCTCCTGGATTGGGAGGATTAATATAGTCAAAATGGAAATATTGCCAAAGGCTATCTACAAATTCAATGCAATACCCATTGTATCACAACATCACTTATTAATGAAATAGAGGAAGCAGTCCAGCAATTCATATAGAACAATAAAAGACCATGAATAACAGAAACAATCCTAAGCAGAAGGAACAGTGCTGGAGGAATTACAATTCCAAACTTCAAGCTCAATTACAAAGCTACAGTAATAAAAACAGCTTGGTATACTGGCACAGGAACAGGCCTGAAGCCCAATGAAACAGAACTGAAGACCCAGAAATGAACCCACAGAACTATGTCTACATAATCTTTGATAAAGAAGCTTAAAAAAATAGGATGGAAGAAAGATAGCCTCTTTAACAAATGGTGCTGGAAAAACTGGTTCAACAACCGCAACAACCTAAAACTAGATCCTTATATATAACCCTGCACCAAAATCAATTCCAAATGCATCAAAGACCTCAAAATAAAAACACATACCCTGAAAACACTACAAGAAGGAGTAGGAGAAACACTTGGGCTCCTTGGCACAGGACAAAACTCCCTTAATAATGGCCCACAATTGCAACAAGTCAAAGAAAGTTTGGACAAATGGGACTGCATCAAACTGCAGAGCTTCTGCAGGGCAAAGGCCATAGCTTGCAAAATAAACACAAAGCCCACAGATTGGGAGAAGATCTTTATCGGCCATACAATGAACAAAGGCCTCATATCTAAACTATATGCAGAACTAAAAAATTAATTCCTCCAAAACAAAACCGCAAAGAACCAACAGCCCCCCTCAACAAGTGGGCTAAAGAATTAAAAAGAGACTTCACTGATGAGGAAATGAGAATGGCCAAGAGACATAAAAAGTGCTCTACATCACTGGCCATAAAAGAAATGCAAATCAAAACAACATTGAGATTCCACCTCACCTCAGTAACAACGTACTTTATCAAGAAAAATAACAATAATAAATGTTGGGGGGATGTGGCCAAAAGGGAACCCTACTTCATTATTGGTGGGAATGTAAACTGGTTCAGCCATTCTGGCAAGCGGTATGGAGATTCCTCAGAAGGCTAAACATAGAGCCTCCTCTATGACCCAGCAGCCCCACATTTGGGCATCTACCCAGAAGACTACAAACAAGGTCACACTACAGCCACCAGCACAACAATGTTCATCACAGCACCATTTGTCATAGCTAAAATATGGAATCAACCCAGATGCCTCTCAGTAGACGAATGGATCAGGAAAATATGGTACATATACACAATGGAATTTTATGCCTCCATCAGAAAGAATGACATTGCCTCATTCGAGATGGAAGGACTTGGAAAAAGTTATAGCAAGTGAAGTTAGCCAGACCCAAAGAAACATGAACTCTATGCTTTCCCTCATAGGTTTAGGATAGTCACAGCAGAATATCACAAGAGCCCAATAGCTATGCCCTTATGAACACATAGATGATGCTAAGTCTAATGGACTTTATGTTATGGAAATGAGTATTATATCACTGTTGTAATTACTTTCAACATGCCACGTGAAACTATAGCTTCTTTTTTTGGTGATCCTCTTTTACCCCTTCCCTGTGGTCTTCCCCATGCTATCACTGTATCTCATCTGAGTACTCTGGATACTGTATATACTGGTACTGTATATACTCGGGAAGTGAAAGTGAATATCAAAATAGAGAGACAAAGGATTAAAAAGTCAAACAATTCCAAAAGCCATACTTGCAAAACCACTTGGTATGAACTAACTGAACAACTCATGGGGGGAGTGGTAAATGGGAGTGGGGAGTGGGGAATGAGGGAGGAGGTTACAAATAGTACATGAAATGTACCCATTCCCTAACGTATGAAACTGTAACCCCTCTGTATATTACTTTGACAATAAATAAGTAATTATTATTTAAAGAAAAAAAAAGAATTTAAAGTAAGTTTCTCAGACTGTAATTCTCAAATAACAGGTAGAAAAGCACCTGGGATTCTCACGAGCACTTTCTAACTCCTGAAGATTCTTCCTGACATTTGAATTGTGTGTTTGTGTATGTGTGTGCACACATGCACATGCACACCAATACTGGGGCTTGAACTTAGGGCCTCATAATCTTGCTTGGGGCCTTCTAGCAATTGAGCTGCACCACCACTTGCAGCTTTTGGTAGTTAATTGAAGGCAAATGTTTTGAGGACTTGTCTGCCTGGGCTATCTCTGAACTTTGATTCTTAGTTCTCAGCCTCCTGAGTAGCTAGGATTGTATACCTTAGCCATTTTGAATCATTTTGTAAGTTTTTTTTATGGGATTCTTACTTGAATTCAAATTTGAGAACTGTTGGTCCCTAATTTGGTTCTCAGCTCTGAGTGCCCCCATGCTAACATCACATGAGCTCAGGGAACACTCAACTCCCTCAGAGACTGTGTCCGGCTTCAGAAAGCTCCTTCCTGTTTGAAACTTCCATTCATTAGTGTTGATTGATTCCTTGTCGTGAATGCTGCCTCTCAAACCAAGCTTCCAGTGTTGTCTCTGCACTTACAAATCCCTAAAACCACAATGTTATGTTATCCCATGATGTTATTCCAGTTAAGACTGCTGAGATGAACTAAATCCTGATGAGTTTTTCTTTTGGGTTCTGGTGTGTGTGTGTGCGTGTGCGTGTGCATGCGTGCATGTGTATGTGTGTGGGTGCCATTCTGGGGCACGAACTCATGGCCTGGGAATTGTTCCTGAGCTTTTTTTTACTCAAGGCTAATGTTTTACCACTTGTGCCATAGCTCATTTCTGGCTTTTCTGGAGATAAAAGTCTCACAAACTTTCATGCCCAAGCTGGCTTCAAACTCGATCCTTAGATCTCAGTCTCTTGAGAAGCTAGGGTTACAGACGTGAACCACCAGTGCCTGGCTTTGAAAAGTTTTGATGTCAAAGCATTTTTTATTTGGGAAAGCTAAAAACAATGACTGATTGGATGTTATAGGTAAACAATAATATTTTGCAACTGTGGAAGAAGATAGCAAAATTACAACAATTGAGTAATGATGATTGTGGAGATGGGAAAGTAAAAGTAGGAGATGATGAAATCTGATTGGAATATTGCACATGCATGTGTAAAATACCACATTGAAACCACTTTGAACAATTAACATATATCCCAAAATGAATGACAGGAATGTAAAACAGGCCTTGGGATTATTAATGGCGTGGAGGAGAGGATAAAGGAGGATGAATGTGGTCAAAATATGCTTACCTGTGAAAATGGAGCAGTGAAACTTGCTGGGATTGGTTTAGGAAGCAGAGATGGAATGAGGGTAGAAGACTAAAAAACTAGTCTGATTGAGGTACTCTGCATTGTATGGACAAACACTTTGTATAAAAAGTTGACCCTAATTTTAAAAATACGGGGGAAATGTCAGATTGAGATTTTATTGTGCGATTTTAAAGATAGAAAATTTTTGGTCCAGTAATGCCATGCAAAAATAAAAATGTGAAAGGAGAAAAAGAGATAAAAAAATGCATAAAGATGTCCATTACAACATTATTTATAACAGTTAAAAACTTAAAGTAATCTGCATTCTTTACGAAGCAGTGGAATGTCTAAACAACAATGCAGACTTGAGGTGGCTTCACACTGAACCCTCGGTGGTCAGTTTGTTTATCCTTGACTGTACCACTTTGGAGAGAAGCTAAACTCCTTCATTTGTTCATTTGCACAAGGAAGATAGTACCTACCTAGCAACGTGTGAGGCTTAGAAATCATGTATGTAAAGTCCCTGTATATAAGAGGCTTAGTACATGTTAAATAACAGCTCTGTATATCTTCTCAGTGCAATCTTGAACATAGCTTTTAAATTACTAATTGTAACATTTATATTCAACTTGGGAAACATTAACTGCAAGGTAAACGTACATACACATTCAGTACAATCATAATAAAATATACAGGGAAAATTTAAATAATCATCCATAGTGTGATAATAGGGGCATGATTATATTTCTTTCTATAAATGAAAAAGATACACATCTTAAATGAAAAAGTCTGTTTTAAGAGAATTGCATAATAGAAATATAATTGGTCTTAAGTGTTGTAGATAATTAGCTGATTTGTATTTATTTAGAGAAAATAAAATTTCATACTTAAAGACAATATCCTATGGGATAACTTCAGTGTCATGATTTCTAAACTCAGTCACAGGTTCTTTACAACCAAAATATGACCGCACACTACCACCCCCTGGTGGCAGCTTGCCTAACATGTAGGGTAAATACATGCAAATTAAATAGCTCCAATTTTGCAAGCTGTGAAAGCAAATGTATAAGTATTTAAACTTCTGAAAAACTGAGATTCACCCTATACCATAGACAACTATAATAAAGTCAATGTCACACTCACCTTGATCTACATATTACAAATACATTTCATAAAAATAAAACCCATATACTTCAAGTTCCCAGCCACTAATTCATGGCATTTGCTTCATTTGTGGTAACCAGTCACCTCAATCAATACTCTGCATCCCAACTTTTATTTTATGGATAAGCCTTCTACATTTAATTTTTTGTATTAATCATATTTGGAAAATCTTAAGACTTTTTGGCACTTAATAATCATGAAATGCAGAAAAACAAGAAAAAGATGGAAATTATGTCTTGATTTCTTTAGGAAATCTAGTAGATAAAATGGATTCAGTGATACTGTTAGTGGAAGAAGAAGAAGAAGAAGGAGGAGGAGGAGGAGGAGGAGGAGGAGGAGGAGGAGGAGGAGGAGGAGGAGGAGGAGGAAGAAGAAGAAGAAGAAGAAGAAGAAGAAGAAGAAGAAGAAGAAGAAGAAGAGGAAGAAGTAATTGCACCCAACCCATCGTTACTTATTTAGAAAATCCAGGCTAAGCCTATTTAAAACAATTCCTAAAATCTAATTATAAGCATTAAAATGAAAATATAAATATTCTCAATTTGTACTATTCTCATTAACAAGTGAAAGAAACCATATCTTCCTATTTACTGTACTTCTTAATGTTTTCAGCTTCTTTTGTCAATATCATCTTACAATGATGATTCGGCTTCTGGGGGAAAAAAGTCTGGCTTTGTTTACTATAAATGTCCATTTCTTTTGAAAATATCATCCTGTAATGATGATTTTGTTTCAGGGAGTAAAAGTCTGGCTTTCCTTCCTATATGTGTCAGTTTTATCCTACTAAGTAGTAGAGGAATGCTGACGTCCCTAACTGTGATTAGGAATACGAATACAATGATTTCTCTTTGCAATTCCATCAGATTTGCCAATGTATTTTGGCTTTTTGTTATTAGTACATACCTGTTAAGGATTATTTTTTCCCATTGCAGAATTTACTCTCTCATTATACATAATGCTGCCCTTTATCCCTAATCACTTTCTTTGCTACAAACTTTGTTCTGTTTGTGATAATTGAGGAGTATCACTTATCCCAATTGTTTGGGACCAGAGTGTTCTAAATTTTAGTGTTTTTCAGATTTTGGAATATTTGCACAGGCCATAATTAGAAATTTTGAAGAACAAGTCAGCTCTCAAAAAATCATATGTTGTGGGGCTTGGAATGTCACCTACTGGTAGATTGCTTGCCTAGCATGCATGAAGCCCTGGGTTCGATTCCTTAACACCACATACACAGAAAAAGCCCAAAGTGAAGCTGTTGCTCAAGACACATAGTGCTAACCTTGAGCAAAAAGAAGTCAGGGATAGTGCTCAAGCCCTGAGTCCAAGCCCCAGGACTGGCAAAATAAAATAAAAATAAATAAACCAAAAAATCATGTATTGGGACATTCCAGTTTTAGGGTTTTCGGATTAAGGATGTAGTGCAACTGTAGTGCAACTCCTGTTTTCTTTTTTTTTTTTTCTTTTTTTTTTGCCAGTCCTGGGCCTTGGACTCAGGGCCTGAGCACTGTCCCTGGCTTCTTCCCGCTCAAGGCTAGCACTCTGCCACTTGAGCCACAGCGCCGCTTCTGGCCGTTTTCTGTATATGCGGTGCTGGGGAATCGAACCTAGGGCCTTGTGTATCCGAGGCAGGCACTCTTGCCACTAGGCTATATCCCCAGCCCTCCTGTTTTCTTTTGATTAGCATCAGCCTGATACATCTTGACTGTCCATTTACCTTTACTTTCTATTAATTCCTATATTTAATATGAGCTTCTTATAGATAACCTACAGTTGAGTCTTATTTTTTATCTCCTCTGACAACCTGTTTTTTAACTTGAAAGGTTTCCTCCAGCCAATGTAGACTGCAAACATAGATTAGGCCTAAACAGCCCTATTTTTGTACCTCAACAATCTACAGAGCTGCAGCTGGAAAGGGCCAGAAACAAAACAGGATGCCTGTGGTCAGCCATCTGGAGGACATGAAAGAGACCAAGGGAGATACCAAATTGTTTTGTCTGATTACTGAAATAGAACAAGGCTGTTTGCACTTGGAAGGCCGGAACAGCCCATAACTGTTTTTGGCTGATAACTGGGAAGATCGTAAAAGGGTCCTTAGGTCAGTTCCTGGCCCCTTCCTGAAGGAAAACCAACCAGGATCGTGTAACCCTGTTCCTTGCCTTATTTGGGCTGTCCAATCAGAATCCCGTAACTATGCCTTTAGCTTCTGTAAGCCCGCTTCTGCAACCCCATAAAAACCCCTAGAAACCGAGCCCCGGGGCGCCATCTCCCTGCAAGGACTTGGACGCCCGGGTACCCGTCCCATAATAAACCTCTTGCTTTTGCATCCATCGTGTGTCTCGCTGTTCCTTGGAGGGGTCTCTCTGACTGATCGACTTCCCCAAACCCGGGGGGGTCTTTCAGCTGGGGGCTCGTCCGGGATAGAGACCCCCACCCAGGGACCACCGACCCACCGATGGGAGGTAAGCTGGCCAGCACTCTGTGTTGCTTCTGTGTTGTTTTTGTGAGGTTTCTGTACTGCGCCTGCGTCTGTACTAGTTGGCTAACTAGCTCTGTATCTGGCGGACCCATGGAGGAGCTGACGAGCTCGTACTCCCGACCGCAGCCCTGGGAGACGTCCCAGTGGTGTCTGGGGCCAAGGTGGCCCATCTGTTGTCTGGGGCCAAGTATTTGGCCCACCAGCATTCTGTGAATCCTACCCAAATAGGACTGTTTGGGGCATCTCAGCTGTCCGACGGGTACGTGGTTCTTCTGGGAGACGAGAGTAGCCGGGCTCTCACTAGGTCTCCATCTGAAGTTTTGTTTTCGGTACTGAAGCCGCGCCGCGAAAGTCTGTCTTGGTCTTGTCTCCCTGCTGTTCGTTTTGTCTGTCCTAGGACTCTGTATATCTCTTTTGTGTCAAACCTGCATTACCTGTTTTGTTACCTTGTCCTGTGTTGGCGCCGAAATTAGTAGATTGTTTATGGCATATTAATTCCTTTATGCATTTTTTTTTTTCTTTGAGGTCTGTGTGTAACTGTGTCTAACCTCCCTCCACGCTGGCGGGAGAAATTCCTCCTAGGCATGGGGACTAAGCTAAGAAAGTGGCAAACAGAAGACTTCCAGAGGTGACTCCTTCTCTTTCTCTTTATGTCCCCAGCAGAATTTTCCTCCCTACCTTTCCTTAGCAGCGTTGCTTCTCCAGATTTGTCAAACTGCTTTTACTCTCGCCACTTTTGTATGTTTGTCTGGTTTATGTAAAATGCTCTGAGAAGTCTAAATGATGTGGTTAATTGGACTTTGATGTAAAAGAGAAAGTGAAATTGAAAGCAGAAGGGCCTAGGACGAGAGTGAGTACCGAGGAGACTAGGTCTGGTGGTAAATTAGAAAAGAAAGTAATAGTAAATCCAATTACATACTAGAAAAGATTATGTTGTAGAAAAAATATTGTCTGGTCTGGACTGTTCTTCCCTGTTTTTTGTATCTCCTGACTGTGACTGACGTAATGGGACAGATTCCCTCTACCCCCTTGGATTTATGTTTAGCTCATTTGAAAGATGTACAGGCGACAGCTCACAATCAGAGTGTGAGTGTCCGCAAAAAGAACTCTGGGTGACCCCCACCCAGCCTTCTTCAGCAGAAAATTATTTGGTGTGCTAAAATGTTTTGCTAAAGTTATCAAGCCCTGGAAAATGAGGCTGGAGGATGCTAAAATCATTTGTTAAAAGCTTTGTCTTAAAATTTGGGAGTTACAGGAGTAAGATTGGCAAGAATACCTCCTGCCACTGGAAAATGTACGGCCGATGTTAATTTTGCGCGCTTTAAGATCTTTTAAATGTGTGTGTGTGTGTGTGTGTGTGTGTGCATGTGTGAGTGTGAACATCTACAAGACTGTTAGCATGATGTAAAATTGAGTGAGTTTAAGTTTAAATTCAAATGGACATTAAGTTTGAGCATTACCAAATGCTTTAAAGGATTATTGCATTGTTTTAAAGAGGAACTGTAGTTAAAGAAAATGTTTCATTAATTAAAAAAAAAAAAAAAAGGAAAAAAAATTGCTTGGGTTTCTAGGAAAGGAGAAAAAAAAATGGGCCTGTATGCCTATCCACAGGAGTGAGGGGTGGTCTGGCAACAGTACAGCTTAGCCAGCCCACGTGGTGGCACAGGCCCTGGAAGGAATCCACGTGGTGGGACAGCCAAAAGGGGGTGTCCTTGCATGGTGGAAGAGAAGTGGGGCCGGCACCAAGACAGTTCATCAAGCTCTGAGGAGTAGGATGAAAGGATGAAAATAGGCTGTTTGGCAGGACAGGCCATGGAGGCCTCTCTTTTGACTCTTTTGTTTTCAGGTGAACTTTGGAAACCTGGTGGTAAAAATGAATGGTTTGGCTGGAATTTTTAAAAACTGCCCCTTGAGGTACTAAGAATTAAAAAAAAAAAAGTTTTTTAAATGGTTAAAAAGTATATTTATCTGATGTAATTTGATTCCTGTGCTATTTTGTAATTCGGATGTATTGAAAAAGCAAAGATGCTGAGACTGGATTTCATGTGTTTGTAATTTTGGTGACTGTTTTAACTTTTGTTACAATTGTTTTGGATATCAGTTTAATGATTCAGGGAATTTTATGTGATGTAATAGTAAGACTCGTAACTATCTTAAGTTACACATAATGAGGCAAGTATAAAAGTAAACTCTCATTAACTCTCTGTATGTAGGAGGAAATGGCAAAAATGGGCTATCTCACTACTTTATTGGAAAGCTGAATGGATAAGTATTTCTAATTTTGTAATTGTAATTCTTGCATTAAGGAAAAATTGTCATTTGAGTCCAAAGGTCTTCATGCCATGTGGTAACTGGGACTAAAGAAAAAGAAAAAAAAAAAAAAGGCTCTTTTAAACGGGCAGCCCAAAGGCGAAGGGCAGTACCGGTTTCAGAATACCTCTAAGCTTCAGAGTTTTTCCAACACAGATAAGAGCTAAAGTGTTAGTGTTAAACAGAGGTTAGTAAAAGACCTTGCAAAATCAAGAATGCATTTCTAGATAAGAAATCTGGAAGTAAAATTGTCCTAAATGATTATTGCAAAGTGAAAAAAAAAAAAAAGGAGAATTATAGCTACCAAAAGGTTTAATTGCCATTCCAGTTTCTTGTAGGTTTTTTGTAACAGTTTCCAGCAGGCCCCACAGAGAAGGACAAATGAGTTCTACAAGTTTGTCAAGATCTAACATTGGCCCTTAATAAGTTCCAGGTAAGAGCATGCTTAAAAACTATTTCTGTGTGGACCACCTTGTTGCTTTTAATTGGAGTTAAGTGGCCTCTTGTAAGACTCATTGATCTGAAATCTGCTGTTCGAAGCCAGCCCGGGCAGAGAAAGGTCCCTGTGGGAGTCTTCGTGTCCAGCTGACCAGCAGAAGTGCTGGAAATAGTCATGAGTTGCTTTGAGGCTCAAAAATGGTAGGGTGCTAGACTTGAGCTGGAGAGCTGAGGGACAGCACTCAGGCCCTGAGTCCAAGTCCAGTGATGGACCAAGAGAAATGACAAAGGTGCATTTATACCAGCATGGAAAAGTTACTCCTGGGACAGAGTGATTGCACATCCAGAGGCAGTAAGCCACTGCTTGGATGACAGAGAGCGTGTCAGATCCTAGAGTCACTCCTGTTTGGCCTTTCAAAAGTTAATCAGAGCCGGGAGGTCCTAGAAGACTAGTTCGTAAGCATGCCTTTTATTGCCCATGTCTATCTATTTTGTAACTGGACAGGAACTTGCCAGTCATCTGCGGTAGTGGGTAGTAAAGCCAAGTTTGTTAAATAGGGGATAGTTTGAAAATCCCAACCCCCTGCATCTACTCAAAGCCCTGACTGGCAGTGAGAATTTTAAGCTGATACATCTGTTCAGGAAAGAAAGTTTGTGGACCTGAGATTGTGTCCTTATTGAGATCTGTTAAAGGCCTGCAAAGGTAATGTAGGCATTTTTTTGGTCATCAGAGATCAGTTCCCCAGCCAGTCAGGAAAAAGCTTTTACAAACTAGAATGTTAAAAGGCTACACTGTGGTAGCCCCAAAAGTCTGTATAGTTAAGTTAAATGTTGAATGTAATTTTCAGTTTGGAGTAAAGCTCCTACTGGACATCTGACCCTGCAGCCCCTTGGTAAAGTAAAATTTTTTTGGGGACATTCTTGAGTTGACTGGAGATAGCTAGCTCTATTAAAAAAATTGGATATTGTAAGAAATTTTCAAGCAGACTGGCCTGCTGCTAAAATCAAAGCATATATGACAGGCTGGAGAGTCACTTCCAGGCAATGCCTGGAGTGGGAATATTAAAATGTGTCCAGATGAATTAGGGTGTGACCTCAGAAGAAAGGGAGGTAACTGCCATCAGGTGTGCCAGATACCAAGGTAACTGGACAGAGATTTAAACTGTCTGGGGGCATCTTCATGGAGCCCTCCTGAAGGTGGATCTTACAGATGCCACTGGCCAACCTTAGGCACTTAAAGGCACTGGAATCAGGAGAAATCCACTCTAAAATAGTAACTCATGATAGTTGGCTCTGGTCTGGCTTTTTAGAAGCAGCAGTCCCCATCAGGCTGACCCTTGCCCCACCTTTGTTTTCCCTAACAGCCTGTGGGTAGAGTCACAGTAAATTGCCTTGATGTAGCTGAGATAAACTAGATTCTGCAAACCAGAGGAAGAGAAACTCTAGCAGCAAAGAAGCCCCAGAAACTGTAAAGAGGAAAGTTAGTATAGTAAGCCTTGGAGAATAAGAAAGGGATTTAAAAAGTCAAGTGTTACAGAATGTTCCAGTAAGTCACTGCTGGCGTGAGGAAGTAAAAGGTGGTGTGAGTAGGGATATGTTAAACTGTATAAAGAAAGACTTTAGAAAGAGAATTAGGGAAGCAAAAACATTTCCTTTAGATGAAACGGTTTTGGCATGCTAAAAGTAAGAATGACAATCCCTAGAAAGTTTGAGTGTGTAGCAAATGATATCAATATGTCTTAAAATTAGAGCTTATGAGTAAAGTTGGTATATTCTGATCAAGGTCTCAAACTTTATTTTTGCAGGGCAGCTTATATCGTAATCAGCAAAGGGTAACTCACATGGACAGCGTCATTAGGTTGCTAGGTTACAGAACTGTGGGATGTTCTTTCTCAGGACAGGGACTGGATAAGTTCACAAGGTTGTTGATTAAAGCTGGACCAGATGTTAGGCTTAACAGGCAAAGTTGTAAAAGTATCAAGTGTCCTTATCGGTTAAGCCTTAGAGTTTCTTTATTTACAACATGAAAGCCAGACCCAGGTGTCCCTATCAGCTAAGTTTTGTAGTTTCTTTAAGTTACATCCAGACAGCTATTTTGGCTCCCGGCAGGCTATAAATAGGGTCAGAATTGGGGGTTCGATCTAGTGCCCCCAAATGGGACCTATTGGGCCTGCAACTCAGGACTGACTCCTTGTGTCTATGCTAGTATATTTAACATAACTACAGATTTCTGTGTTGCCATTGAACTGTGGCCAAAAATCACGTACCATAGTCCTGAGTATGTATATAATCACTTTGAGAGTCAAACTCGCTTCGGGAGGGAACCTGTCTCCATAACTTTAGCCCTGTTATTAGGAATTCTGCTTTTTGGCCCTTGCATTCTTAATAGGCTAGTACAGTTCATAAAAGACAGAATGTCTGTTATACAAGCCTTGGTACTTACCCAACAGTATCACCAACTAAGGCAACAAGAGCCTGGGACCAGCCGAGAAACGGCTCTCCTGGTTGAATAAAAGATTTTATTCAGTTCAAAGAAAAAGGGGGGAATGAAAGGTTTCCTCCAGCCAATGTAGACTGCAAACATAGATTAGGCCTAAACAGCCCTATTTTTGTACCTCAACAATCTACAGAGCTGCAGCTGGAAAGGGCCAGAAACAAAACAGGATGCCTGTGGTCAGCCATCTGGAGGACATGAAAGAGACCAAGGGAGATACCAAATTGTTTTGTCTGATTACTGAAATAGAACAAGGCTGTTTGCACTTGGAAGGCCGGAACAGCCCATAACTGTTTTTGGCTGATAACTGGGAAGATCGTAAAAGGGTCCTTAGGTCAGTTCCTGGCCCCTTCCTGAAGGAAAACCAACCAGGATCGTGTAACCCTGTTCCTTGCCTTATTTGGGCTGTCCAATCAGAATCCCGTAACTATGCCTTTAGCTTCTGTAAGCCCGCTTCTGCAACCCCATAAAAACCCCTAGAAACCGAGCCCCGGGGCGCCATCTCCCTGCGAGGACTTGGACGCCCGGGTACCCGTCCCATAATAAACCTCTTGCTTTTGCATCCATCGTGTGTCTCGCTGTTCCTTGGAGGGGTCTCTCTGACTGATCGACTTCCCCAAACCCGGGGGGGTCTTTCAAACTAGCATTTAACATAACTATTGTTAAAGTTGGATGAACAATTACCTTTGTCACTCTATTCTATTTGCTGTCTTCATTCTTGGTTTCTGTTTTTATCATGCATGCTTTCTCTGCTTTCCGTGGTGTTAGCTAAGCATTTTATATGATCCCGTTTCCTCTGTTGTTTAGCTATCATTTGTACTTCCTTTTTACATTTTAATGTTAGGAATAAAGCTAGGAATAAAGACTTACATCTAACCCAAGACTACTTTCAGATAGCCTTATGACAGCTCATATACTTTACAGTAAGAAAATAATCCTAAAGCTCAGTTATTATGGTCTTTTCTTTTGCCTAGACATGAGCATACATCAACATAGGCACTTAGACTTGTAAGCATATAGAACTGAATGCATTGTTGCATTGCTAAACCTATGCCTCTGCACTATGAAACTCCTGCATTCTTTGCCCCACCTTCTCAAACATTCTTAGAAAGGACAGCATGAGTAGAGTGACTACATGGCCACTGGTCTTGGAGAGGTTACTTCTCTGAGATCCACTATCTGTCGATGGCTTAAGTTCTGCTTAGTCTCTCCTGGCATGTAGGGGAACTGTGAGGAAGAATTCAAATGCAAAATGGGTCATTTTCCATTCCACCACTGAAACACAAGGCGATTGAAAGAATGGCTCTGAGGTTTGTAGATTAGAAAATTAGGTAAATGGAAGTGTCTTTGAGAGAAGGAAAACTTCAGAGAGGAAGATAAGAAGTTAAGTGTGAGAGGTCTTTGGTATACACAGCTAGAATTGTCCCACAGGAAACTGAAAATAAACCACTGGAGAACAAGGGAAATTGTGAGCTAGAGATCCCACTTGAGAAGTCATCACATAATTGAATATATGGAAACAGCATGGAGAACAGATGTTAGACTTCAGTTAACCTATGCAACAATAACAGATTCATCTGAAAATATCTGTGAAGCACTTAATGAAATTTTGTTTCTGGCTCACTCCAACAGCCTGCCGGGCCAGCCGGCAGGGGAACAGAAATCCTGACTGAGGGGCGGCAGGGATACGGAAAAGGAAAAATAAGGCAAGAGAAAAAAGACAAGAGACAAAGATGGGGTACGGGAGGTCTGCAGCCGTGAGGTTGAACCTCAAGACTGCAGCAACAGTTTATTCTTAACTTCCAGCTTATATGCAGTTTTGGAACCAGGGAATAGCATAGGGTTGTTAAAATTCCAGAACATAAAGAGTCTTGGAAGTTTGCAACATTTGATTACAGTAAACACAGGACAAGGTTGATAGGAATCTACTCCAGCGGACATAGCAAGGTGGGGACATAGCAAAGTAATTCCGGACAGTAGCTGTGAACGGATGTCCTTGCCTTTAGCATATCCTGGCGGTAACAGCACAGCCAGAGGTGATAATTTACCTAGCTGCAGGTCTGGCTCCCTATCTGCAGGTCTGGCTCCCGTCATCTTGGCGACATAGGCACAGCCAGAGGTCAGGATGAGCTTAGCTGCTAGCTCGGCTCCCGACAGTTCCCCCGTCTTTTTATTAAAAGAAGCGAACCCGCCTGTCTTAGGTGGGGTGGGTGCCCCAGCCCGCCTTACCCATCTTGGGGAACAACTTCAGAGCAGTGCTGAAGGCCCTGTCTTAGGTCGGTCTAAGGCTGGCACCGCCTCATACCCGTCTCTGGCTGCGGTTCCTCTCGGGGGAAATTCATTTACTTGGAGCTTGACCTTATGCAGCTGGCTGGCTAAACTCATGAAAGAGTTTTGCAATATGCGTACAATGCAAGGAAGACATAGGCAAGCCATCAGCAAAAGTATCCCTGGGCCGAGCAATGTCATTAGCAGCCCCTTAACGTTAGTTAAGGAAGGGACATACTGTTGGAGTTGTTCAAACAGTTCTTTTGCTGTTTCTGCCACTTTAAAGTCCAAAGGCGGAGCCTGTTCTAGTCCGGCTATTTGTCTATGGAGTTGAAAGAGATCTAAGGACAAGTTATTATGGTGCCAAATACCATTTAAATGTGCTACAACTTGTTCCCAAGGATAGCTTGACCCATTATACTTATGGAGGGTCACACGAATAAAGTCAAACCCAGCATGACAGCGCACCCGTTGCAAAGTTTGTAAGGCACGAATTTGTTCTCCCAGAGACAACACAGATTCATATAATGCTTCTAACTTTTGTTCTACCTTATCAATCCTGCCTTGAAAGTGCAGGGCTTGCGTGGTATTATGAGCAAGCTGATTAACATGGTGAGCTGTCTGTACACTTTGTGTTAAAGCCACAGTAGCCGCTGCAGCAGAGGCAGCTAAGGAAATAAAGGCTAAAATTCCTGCTATTAGTAGCCCTACAAATCGTCTAGGGCGCATAAGTTCTTTTAAATGTTTTAACACTTGAATACCTGTTTCTTTATACCAAGCTTCAGATAAGTTTACAGGAAGCATGACAAATGGTGGTTGCTTAATAATAATTACAGAATCAGTAAGACCACTATACAAGCAATTTGTAAAAGAACAGTTAGTGCAGGTAACATTGAAATACATGGCTCCTATAGAAATATTAAAAGGTCCATACATAATAGCATAAGGGGGTGTTACACAACTCATAATATTTTTTAAAGAAGTAGAAGTGGGCCAGGAGATATTATTCAGAGCAGCCACTAACATCCAGACATGGCGTTGAGGGCGTCCATTCATCCACCACAGACCTGGGTTGAACTTATTGGTGAGATTAGCTCCAGACCAGTCCATCAGCTGAGAATTAGTTCCGTATGCTGATCTGTTGACATGGACAAACATCTCAGCTCCCTCCCAGGTCACAGGGTGCACAATTGGTGGATCTGGCACGTAAGCCCAGTGGGTCAGCGCTTGTACCGTTCTGATGAGTTTCCACAATCCGAACACAACGCTCAGGTAGCCAGCGGGCATCATTTTCATCCTGTGAAAAAACACAGACATGTCCTCGACCCCATGTCAGTACTGGATCGGGCCCGTGCCAAGCACTTGTTAAAGGATCTTTCCACTTAACTTGAGCAAAAGCTCTTTGCTCTCTCTTTTCCCAGAACCGCTGTGCTGCGGAGTGGCCATTGCAATTCAAATTTAAAAAATTTAGTATGAATAAAGTATGAGAAAGTATATTAACAGGAGAGAAGGGGTATAGTTCCCCCCCTTTTAATTTAGAAATTTGGTGTTTTAACAAACCGTTGGCCCATTCGACAATTCCTTGACCATGAGGGTTAATGCCATTGGAGGGCACAGGCAGGAAGGTAGCACAGTTGGGACAAGTTTTTACAATTTGACGAGCTGCCTCATAAGTAATATGAAATTGCTGACGTAAGGCACGACTGTTTTGATGGTGGGCAGCATGTGATTGCTTTGCCAAGTCAATTTGAGAAAGAAAAATTTGGGTAGCCTCATCCGTAATAGCATTGCCCTCACTTAATGGTCCAGGAAGCTTAGTATGAGCACGTATAAATCCAAAAAAACACGGACAGGTGCGAGAGCGAAGAAGAAGTTGTATCTGGCGAAAAAGAGTTTGGATAGTGGAATTAGCTGTACCAAGAAAAGGGACAGTTTCAATGACCTGAAGGGCTCGAATAACATAATGACTATCTGAATATAAATTAAAGGCTTTAGTAGGTAAAAGAGTAAGGGCCTCTAAAACTGCTTGAAGTTCAACTTCCTGGGCAGAAGAAAGCCCAGTGTCCCAAGATCTAGTTTCACCATCAATAGTAAGAGCTGCTGTTCCATTAGAGGATCCGTCTGTAAACACCAAGGCAGCCATAGAAAGAGGAGATAAAGATACAATCTGAGGAAATATAAAAGTGTAAGAAGAGGCAAAGTGAAGTAACTTGTTAGAGGGATAATGATGTGAAATTGTGCCCACAAAATTGGCCCAAGCAATGGCTCAGGAATCACAATGAGTATAAAGCCATTTTTGCTGTTGTAAAGTATAGGGGATATAAATAACCTGTGGATCTCATGCAAGATACTTACAAGATTCCACACGGCACATATGGACTAAGGTGGCTACCAATTCATAATAAGGAATTAATACTTTTGAAGGAGTAGCAGGCAAGGAAAGCCACAAAAGGTGTCCCTTCTGCCAAAGGACCACTGTTGGAGAATGAGGTGTAGTTAAAATATAAGCTTCCCAAGGGGCTGAGTAATCTATATAATTTACATGTTGGGAAGAAATGGCAGAATTTACTATGCCCAAGGCTTTTGCTGCTTCAGTTGTCATTTCTCTGGGAGATGTAGGGTCAGGGTCCCCCTTCAACAGACCAAACAGAAGGAAAATTTTGGCAAGTAGAAGAGAGAGAGAGCCCATGTTACAAAGCTTTGACGCAAGTTGGAGCTATTCGCCATGCCTTGAGGCAACACTAGCCAATGGTACCGTTTCATGGGTTCTTTAAAATTAGTAGAGGGGACATTAAATGCAAAGCATTTGCAATCTTGAGGAGCAAGAGATATGGTATAAAAACAATCTTTTAAGTCAATTATAATTTTGTATGTATTTTGAGGAATTGCCATAGGAGAGGGCAAGCCTGGTTGTAATGCCCCCATAAGTTCCATGGTGGCATTCACTCGCCGGAGATCCTGTAGGAGTCTCCATTTGCCAGATTTCTTTTTGACAACAAAAATAGGTGAATTCCATGGGGAAGTAGTAGGAGCAATGTGGCCCAAGTCCAGCTGTTCCTGCACCAGCTGTTGGGCAACAACAATCTTTTTTAATTGATAGGGGCCACTGATCCACCCACACCGGAGTGTCTGATAACCATGTGATAGGATCGGCATGAGGGACAGGACGAGCAGCAACCCCCCGTTAAAAATATCCCAGCCCTTGTCTAGGAGGTCGGGGCTGAGGTTGAATAGGTTCTCTAATTCCTTGCTGATGGCTTCCCAATCCTCCTGAAGGCAGTAGCCCTTGACTTAGGAGTTGACGAATGACTGCATCACTAGGGCTAAACAAATAAACTCCCATCTTTTCCATAATATCTCTGCCCCACAAATTTATGGGCAAATGATCTGGAAAGTCCCAAAATGCCCCTCACCATCTCTCCAGTTAAGGATGGCACTGCTTTGTTGGGTGTCTGCGGCATGGCCAATCCCCTACAAGGATGTAAGAGACGCAGTAAGAGGCCAGATGGAAGGCCAATGTCTCTTGGCTATCACAGACACATCTGCTCCTATATCTAACAGACCTCGGAAGGGCTTTTTTTGTATATAAATTGTAAGCTCGGGCCTTCCCGTTTTATGTTTTGAACCCAAAATATGTCTGAGGACCCAAAACTCCTTTTTCCCCTTTTAATAGATCAAACAAGGGTTTTAATTCAGCTGTGGACAATTTAAGATAAGGGCGAAGCCAATTAATATCTCACAGAAATTTTTGAAAATCATGTAAAGTACGCAAATGAGAAGTCTTAACCTGTAATTTTTGACTTGTAAAATAATAAGGACCCAAAATATGACCAAGAGGGATTTTTATTTTTCTCTGCCTGGGCTGGCTTTGAACTATCCAAAGAGTCTTAGCTATAAAAGCCCTTTTTATTTCCAATTAAACCAATAGGAGAACAAAAGGAGTAGAGTTTACCTTTAAGTTGCTAAAAATTGACCACCAAGTACTTGCCAGAGTTTTGCTGTAACACTTAAAGAACGGCAGACTGAATGGGGTCCAAGTGTCATTAAATCTAGTCATATTATTTAACCTTACCTTACTGGCACGTGAAAGAGAAAACAAATGAATAACAAGTCTCAGCTTCAGTGGATCTGAAGTGGCTGTGTCTTCCATCCCAAATTAGCAGGCCAGCAGGAGAGATGGTTTGCATCTGGATAATTCTTTAGTAGAGTTCCCTGGATAGGCTGTCACATTTCCTGCTTGTTGCCTGTAAATTTCTACACAGACTGGTTAAGGGCATTTTTAAACAGATTTTAGAAGGCTTGGGCCTTTAACCATCTTTCTAGTCACAAAATCCACACAGATTGAAGGCTAACCAAGTCTGCTCTCTGTAGCAGCCAGGGCAGTTTCTGAGTCACAAACAACTCCCAGTTTGGAAGCCGACTGTGGAGGCAGCTTTCTGTAGCCATAGACTGCCACGGTCCACTCAGCTAGCACACATGTCAACCTGTATCCTATAAAGCAAAATGTTAATTTTGGGTCCAGAAAATTTAGGTTAATAGTCACACCTGTGCAGTTATTTCAAAATGACTCTGGTCCCTTGATCTTAAAGAGTTTATGAGAGCACAGCGAAAAAAGAGAAAAAAAATGGAGAAGCAAAATCTTAGTCTATACCAAAGAATTGTCAGGATTAGATGTACACTTGACTCTTAGCATAGATAGACATAAAAAATAACACACTGGTTGTACATCATTGCACTTATATCACGTGCTGTATATTAAAACCTTTTGGAGTTTTTCTTAGACACATTTGTTTGCTCCCAAACATATCAGTTTAGGCTTAAAACCTGTTTTTTGTTTTGTTTTTAAGTTTTACCAACACATAGACATAGACATAGACATAGACATAGACATACATACACATACAGACAATGTGCACACGTTTTGGGGCGCGCTTAGAATTGTTCTTTAATTGGCCATGTAAGTTTTTCTGGAATTCCAGTGGCAAATGATATTATTTTGCCTATATTCTAGAACCACGTGGTTAGATAGTAAACAAAAAAAATCTTTTCAGCAAACCAAAATTTTCAGATCATCTGAGAAGCCAAATTTTGAGAAACCAGTTTAGCTCACAAAGGGAGCATATGGGAGACAGGATATGAACACAGACAGTGAGCTCACAGTAAGACACCTTCATCTTCTAGCATTTGAATTGTAAGGCACCTTTGAAATGCAAGGTTACAGGACTCTAAGTCTCTGCCCAGCCTCCAGGAATTTGGCATGCTTGTCACCTGGGGGATGGGCAGGCTTTCACTCCAACCAGTCCTATTGTCTACCATGTGCTCAATGCTAGAGAAAGCTTATGATTTAGCCAAACAAGCAGAATTTAACTGAATCTCCAAAACTTAAACATCAATAACAAGAATAGAAAACCTTTCTTTGAGTCTTTTAAAGCAGATGTTAAACAAATATCAATACCCATCCTATGTCACAGGCAGGCAGGCAGAGTTTATAGGGAGGCAGAAAAAGAGACAGAGAGAACTTCATCTGCCTGAGCGCTCATAGAAGTTAGGTAAGTCCTGCAAAATATTCCAAATATATATGATTGGGCTCAAACTTGAGCAGCTTTCCCGAAACAATTTAGACTTGATGAGCAACCAGCTGAGCTGAACTAGAGATCAGTTGTCTCCAAACACCCACAATTGCTGATCTCCTTGACCTAGCCCAGTGGATTTATGGAAAATGTAAGCTCCAGGCTAATGGTCACTCACCCTGGTTGGGGATTCAAATCTGTCCTGGTGGATGGAAATAGAGCGCTGGGTCAGGAGAAGTTACCTCGGTGGTGTTAGCATTTCTCTAGCCTCAGGTTCCTCCCCCCTGCTAGCAGCCTGCACCTAGGAGAGCTGTAAGTCTGCCAGGACTCCCTTTAAAGGAGTTTGTTGTTCTGGATGAAGCTGTGACAATAGAGCTATAACTGATTTTAACATATTTTCAACATAGGTCAATCTATCTTTAGTAGGCTCATTGCATAATTTCTCCTCAGTGTCTGAGCCATCTGAGTCTTCCTTAATGTCTAGCCTAGTGGGTTCAGGTCTTTGTTAATTTTCTCAGCTCTTCCCAGGCAGCAGCATATGCTCCTGGGGCTGGGCAACACTCATCAGGTCCCTGTTCAGTTTTTCCAATCGACTGATCGAATTTAATCTATTCATGTCTAGGATCTAAGCAATCTCGGACCAGATACCAAAGAATAATAGCATCCACTGAGGTTTTCTCAGGGCCAGTTGCATCATAATGTTCCCTTTTTTTTTTTTTTTTTCTAACAAGTTTTTAAGTTATTGGTTCCTTCCTCCAGGAACTGGGGGCATGCTTTCTCAATAAAATAAAAGAAACGTTCTAAGTTACATTGGCCAACTTTCACTGCCCGGGCATTAAGCATGCCTTTGGGGGCCTGCATGTATAGCATGCGGCTATTACCTTGTCCCATAATTTATTACTCCCGATGATACACTCTCCTCCCGCTCTCCTTCCCAAGCATTCGGACGTCCTTACCTGAGCGGGGGTCACCTGCCGTTGATCCCAGGCCTTCAAGTCCCTGTTCCAGGCGCCAAACCTGCCGGGCCAGCCGGCAGGGGAACAGAAATCCTGACTGAGGGGCGGCAGGGATACGGAAAAGGAAAAATAAGGCAAGAGAAAAAAGACAAGAGACAAAGATGGGGTACGGGAGGTCTGCAGCCGTGAGGTTGAACCTCAAGACTGCAGCAACAGTTTATTCTTAACTTCCAGCTTATATGCAGTTTTGGAACCAGGGAATAGCATAGGGTTGTTAAAATTCCAGAACATAAAGAGTCTTGGAAGTTTGCAACATTTGATTACAGTAAACACAGGACAAGGTTGATAGGAATCTACTCCAGCGGACATAGCAAGGTGGGGACATAGCAAAGTAATTCCGGACAGTAGCTGTGAACGGATGTCCTTGCCTTTAGCATATCCTGGCGGTAACAGCACAGCCAGAGGTGATAATTTACCTAGCTGCAGGTCTGGCTCCCTATCTGCAGGTCTGGCTCCCGTCATCTTGGCGACATAGGCACAGCCAGAGGTCAGGATGAGCTTAGCTGCTAGCTCGGCTCCCGACACAACAGTCCAGTGAAAGTCACATAGCCTCATAGTGTATTTGCCAAATATATCATATAGCCAGAAAGACTGGTGGTATTTACTTCCATTCACCTTCCATTGGCAAGAATTCATCTTATGGCCCCAAACCAAAAGCAAGGGAAAGCTGTAAAATTAGACCTCCTGTATATCAATATTTGGAGAATGGTACAATAAATACCTGGTAAATCATTTGTCAGAGGAGGCAAAGGAAGATTGTCATGAACTTAACCAAGAAATCAAAAGATGTAAGTGTAGACAGAGTGTTCTTCCTTAGTCTCCTTGTGAATCATGTAAGAGTTATTAATAGTTTGGGAGGGAAACAAAATTTAAATGAATTGTTCTTCAATCTCACATCTAGTGTTTGTTTCTACTTGACTGTAGTTAAATTTGTCCATTACCTGAAACATTTGTGTAAGTCCTTGGGTACCCAGTTTCCAGCTACGCCTCTGTCTCTGTTATACTTTTTTCAGCTAAGGCGTTCTTCTCTAATAGTATCTATCACCACATCAAAGTAAAAGTGAGCTTTCAGCTTGCCCCTTATTCACACCTTTAAACTTTTCTGATTTCTAGGAAATTTTATGCCCATCTGGATGCAGGGGAATGTAATATGCTAGGTCATTGTAAGATAAGATATATTTCCATATGTATATCTTTACCTCATTTGAATATAAACTATGCTTATTTCAAATACTAAATGAAGTACTAAAATTAACTTCCATTGTTCTATTTATCCCAATAAATATTTATTGGGTGTTAACTATAAGCAAGCACTTTTAAAGACAATGGTGAAATAATGGTAAACAGAACAATGTCTATGCTCTTTTGAGGTAAGGTTTTCTGGAACTAAAATACATAAGATGATGTCATAGTGATTAATATTATAAAGTAAATCGAGGAAAACATGATTGGATATTCCTGTAATCCCAGCACTTGGGAGGCCAACGCAGGAGAATAAGAAGTTTGAGACCAGTGTGGACTTATAGCAAGATACTGCCTCAAAAACAAACAAAAAGTAAAGCAGGACAAGAAATGAGTAGAGAAAACATTGGTGCTATCATAGATTGGATGGTCTAGTACCTCCAAGAAGGTGACACCAGAGGCAGGTCTATGAAAGCTGTGGAAAGAGCAAACTAGTTAGAGGCACCACAAAGGAAAAAGCCCAGAGGTAAGAACAGGTTTAGTAAGAAGGCTGATGTGGCCAGAATCAAAGGGAGAAAAGAAGCCAGTGAGACTGAAGATTCAATTTTACAGAGTCCTGGAGGCTTGGGAAAAGGGGTTAAAAATTTTGGTCCAAGTTAGTTGGGAATTTCATGTTATGGGATCTTCTTTATGCAGCATCATAGTGGTAGTTGAGGACTGACTTTACTGGGAAAGCTGGATCCATTGGAAGGCTGTAGTAGTATCTAGGCAGGCCTAGAGCCTGCCTGGAAGGAGCCTGGGTCTGGAGAGAGGTCCATGCTTCTGTATGATTACAAAATCCTCAGATAACTGCTGGGTTGGGTGTGAGCACACAGTGTTGTAGGAGTGCTAACGAGGAGGAAGCACAGGAAGTGGGGCCTGTGGGAGTCACATGCAATCATAAAGGATGAACCCAGTAAACGCGCAAACAAGCCTGGTAATGACACATAAAAGATAAAATAGAAGGTAAGTATTCTCTTGCATATTGCCAAACTTGATTTGTTGTTGTTATTGTTGTTGTTGTTGACAGCTTAAAGGAAGAAAAGAGCCTCATACTAAAGGAATTTGACAAGATACCCAAGCCAGGAGTAAGTATTAGATGACTTAGAATTTAATAAATATAGCTGGGTTCAAATCTCTCTCTCTCTCTTTTTTACAGTGAAAAAACTTACTGCACTTTATTTATAATAGTAAGAAACTGGAAACAAATGCCCAAGGGGAAATGATTTTTAAAAAATGGGATATTTTGAACCATAAATGGAATTGTGACACATCATTAAAAACATATGTACTGATTTGCACTCCCACCTCCTCTTTCCCCACATCCCCTCCAGAATTTGTTGTTGGCTGAGTTCAGAGTATTCTAACTGGAGTGAGGTGGTATCTCAGGGCTGTTTTTATTTGCATTTCCTTTACTGCCAGGGATGTTGGACATTTCCTTGTATGTTTCTTTGCCATTTTTATCTCTTCTCCTGTGAAGTCTCGCTTTAGCTCCTTTTCCCATTTAATAACTGGTTTACTGGGTTTGGAGGGGGTTAGTTTTTTGAGTTCTCTGTAGATGACGGAGAATAGGCCTTAGTCTGTAGCTGTGCTGGTAAAGATCCTTTCCCATAAGGTTGGCTGTCTTTCTAGTTTGGTGGCTATGTCTTTAGCTGTGCAGAAACTTTTTATTTTGTAGTAGTCCCATTTATCCAGTCTCTCCCCTATCTGTTGTGCCCCTGGCACTATGTTCAGGAAGTTCCTACCTGTGCCTATAAGTTCTAGCGTCTCTCCTACTCTGTCCTTCAGTAGTTTCAAGGATTCAGGTCTGATATTGAGGTCCATAATCCATTTTGAGTTAATGCATGGTGATAGGCTAGGGTCTACTTTGAGTGTTCTACATGTGGCTGCCCAGTTTTCCCAGCACCAGTAGTTGAAGAGGCTATGTATTTTCCATTGTATGTCATTAGCTCCTTTGTCGAATATCAGCTGACTGTAAGAATGCAGCTTTATTTTTGGGTCTTCTATTCTTTTCCTTTGGTCTTCAGGTCTGTTTTTATATTGATACCAGGCTGTTCTTGTTATGATGGCTCTATAATAGAGCTTGAAGACTGGTATTGTGGTTCCTCCTGTGTTGCTTCTTTTGTCTAGAATTGCTTTGGCAATTCTATGTCTTTTTCTGTTCCATATGAATTTATGGGTTTCTTTCTCTATTTTGGTGAAGAATGTAGCTGGGATCTTGATGGGCATTACATTGAATTTGTATAACATTTTGGGCAATATGGACATTTTCACTATATTGATTCTGCCTACCCATGAGCATGGGAGGTCTTTCCATCTCCTTGTGTCCTCTGTGATTTCCCTTTTTAGATTTTTGAAGTTCTCATTAAATAGGTCATTCACGTCTTTAGTTAGGTTAATCCCTAGGTATTTTATTCTTTTTTTTAGCTATTGCGAATGGTGTCATTTCAATAATTTCCTTTTCTGCTTGTACATTGCTGGTGCACATAAAAGCTGCTGATTTTTGTGGGCTGATTTTGTATCCTGCTATTTTGCCAAAATGGTTTATTAGTTTTAGGAGTTTGGGGACTGATTTTTTGGGTCCTTCAGATATAAGATTATGTCTTCTGCAAATAGGGATAGTTTGATTTCTGTTTTGCCAATGTTTATTGCTGCACAATACACAATAGCCAAACTATGGAAACCACCCTGATGTCCCACTCAAGATGAATGGTTCCAAAAAATGTGGTACCTAATACACAGTGGAATACTACATAGTAATTAGAAATGATAAAATATTGGTATTCGCAGAGAAATGGTCAGCACTAGAACAAATAATGTTGACCGAGACAAGCCTAGAACACAGAGAACAAAGGGGCATAGTCTCTTTGATATTTGACTGTTTAGGGTGGCAAGGGGGGGGGGACAGTAGAGACCAGATCAGGGAAACAAAATAAAAAACTTCCTTTCAAATGGTATTTCCACAGGTTTGGGTCAGCGACTTTACATTATGTATCTAAAACCAAACAACTACTAAACATAAAAAAGGTGTAGAATAGACCTATCAGTGGATCACAATAGCTCAACAGCTATGTACATATGATCATATAAGATGAGGATAAGCAAAAACAACTCCAAGAGAAGGACATATTAGGATTCTATTGTTCACATTACATTTAAAGTTCTAGGTGAATTTCCTTTGGCGTATGCTATGTGGTTACTGTATATGATTTTGGTACACTGGGTATTGTATATAGGCCTACTTGATCTAGGGAAGGGAAAGAAAAATGAGGGTAAGATATCACAAGAAATGTAATCACTGCCTTATTATGTAACTGTACCCCTATTGCACAACACCTTGTCAACAAAATTTAATTAATAAAAATAATAATCTTTAAAAAAACACATGTAAGAAAGTACTTAATGACATAGAGAATCCTATTTTTACATTACCCCAATATCTTCCTGCACGGTTTCCATTTCCAACCCTCATTCAACTCTTTACCCCTCCTTTTTTTTTTTTAAGTTTTTATTATAAAACTGATGTACAGAGTGGTTACAGTTTCATACGTTAGGCATTGGATACATTTCTTTTTTTTAAGTTTTTATTATAAAAGTGATGTACAGAGGGGGTTACAGTTTCATACGTTAGGCATTGGATACATTTCTTGTACTGTTTGTTACCTTGTCCCTCATACCCCACTCCCCCCTTCCCCCTTTGCCCCCTGAGGTGTTCAGTTCACTTACACCAAACAGTTTTGCAAGTATTGCTTTTGTTGTTGTTTCTCTTATTTTACCCTTAGTCTCTCAATTTTCGTATTCCCTTTCAATTTCCTAATTCTAGTACCAGTATACACGGTTTCCAATACACACAGATAAGATTACAGAGATAGTGTAGCTACAATCACAAGAGGGTGATACAAAAACATCATCAATAGTAGAAACTACAGATACACATGGGATGTTGAAAGTAGTTACAACTGTGATATAACAATCATTTCCATCAAATGGAGTTCATTTCACTTAGCATCATCTTATGTGATCATAAAGGTATAGCTATTGGGCTCTTGTGATCCTCTGCTGTGGCTTGTCTAAACCTGTGCTAATTATTCCCAATAAGGGAGACCATCGAGTCCATGTTTCTTTGGGTCTGGCTCACTTCACTTAGTATAATTTTTTCCAATTCCTTCCATTTCCTTACAAATGGGGCAATGTCATTCTTTCTCATAGAGGCATAAAATTCCATTGTGTATATGTACCACATTTTCCTGATCCATTTGTCTACGGAGGGGCATCTGGGTTGGTTCCAGATTCTCGCTATGACAAATTGCGCTGCAACGAACATTGTTGTGCTGGTGGTTTTACTGTGATTTTGTTTGTGGTTTTTTGGATAAATACCCAAAAGTGGGGTTACTGGGTCATAGGGGAGTTCTACATTTAGCCTTCTGAGGAATCTCCATACTGCTTGCCAGAGTGGCTGAACCAGTTTACATTCCCACCAACAATGAAGTAGGGTTCCCTTTTGGCCACATCCCCTCCAACAACTGTTATTGTTAGTTTTCTTGATATATGACATTCTTCTCAATGTTGTTTTGATTTGCATTTCCTTTATGGCCAGTGATGTAGAGCACTTTTTCATATGTCTCTTGGTCATTCTCATTTCCTCATCAGAGAAGTCTCTTTGTAGATCTTTAGCCCACTTGATGAGTGGGCTATTAGTTCTTTGCGGTTTTGTTTTGGAGGAAGGTAATTTTTAGTTCTGCATATATTTTAGATATGAGGCCTTTGTCCGTTGAATGGCCGTCTTTACCCCTCCTTATGCAGACTAACTTTGCTTCCTATTTTGAGACATCTCCATCATGAGACCTCTGTAGTTTCTTACCTGACATTTGCCTTCAGCCAGCGTGTCTGCCATTTATGCTCCTCTCTTGTGCCAATAGCTGAGACATCCCAAAGAAGATGAAGCTCTTCATGTGAGCCCAAGACCTGCCCTCTGCACAACACCACAATGAAATGAAGGTGCTTTAATTCTTGTAATCTAGTCAAAATCACCAGTTTTGATCAGTCTCGAACAAGTATAGGCATAAGCCCTGTTCATCTATACAAAGCTTTCTTGTCTATTTATCTGACTTCTTTTCAGTATCCAAAACTTTAGTTAATAGCTCTTGTGTTTCAGCAGTCAATGGAGCATGGGAAAATTTACAGTATTCTCCTTGATAACATTTTGCACCTGTATCATAAAAATTGCAAGGGTATTTATTATGCAAATACAGGCAGCTTTCACCTCTGGTACAATGTCCTTATACATAAAACTTAAAACCTACACATTTCCTTTTTCTTCTCTATCTCTGCATTATGATCAAATTTATACTGGTCTCCCTTAATATATTTTCTTTCAAGGAAATATTTGCAAATCTGTTTTCCCTGATGTTTCACTGTGTGCTGGTTGATGGATTCCTGATTCATTCTTTTATGCTGCTGCTTCTCCATCCAACTTGGGCAGACCGCGTTTTTTCGGTAAGGCATCTGATCCTTTGTTTCCAGTGGTTGGCCATTTGCACTTCATTTTTTTCTGAGTTTTTTTTTTATTATGAACAGCTTTACAATTTTTTTTTTCGTTTAGCAACCTGCTGTAGACCTCTTGTTCCCTCTTTCTTCATAGATTCTTCAGGAAATGGCATAGTCAGAGCAGCATTTGCCATTTCTTTAGCTTGCATATACTGCTGAAGTTATTTGGCAAAGTTATTTTCCTGTTCCTCACTACATATGTCATTGTCACTGTATGTATCATAGTCCTTACTTCTTGATTTTCTATTTTGTAAACTCTTTGGTGATGCCATAAAGTTTCCAAAGTGCTTACATTTTCCTGGAATTTTCTCAGACTTCAGTTTTACTTTCCATTTTACTTTCCCTCCTTATGTTTCTTTATCTTTGGTGTCATCCTTTTCATTGCTGGTTCTGCAGTTTTGTCCTGTGCCACAGCCTGGGAGAATTTTATAACAGACCATAAACTTCTTTATTCTTTCACTTTCGTGAAAATTCTTCAACAGCAATCCTAGTGCTTCTTTGTAATTGGGGTTCTCAATGCCATTTCGGGATCATATTTGGGATTGGTTGGACATGTTATATTTCTTCTTGCCACATCTATGCCATAACCACAGAGTCTCAGAACCGGGATCCAAAAATCTCTTTAAAAATAACCATCTTCATTATGATAGACAAAAGACCAAGAATTCATAACTATTGGTAATACTAAAAGGATCTACAGAGCTACTGAATAAAATATAAGTGGTTACCTATTGCAAGGTTGGGTTAGTTGGCATATAATATTGGCTACGTTCATCTAGACATATCTGCTTTGTTTCCAGAAGAAAATAAGTTTCTGTGGTTGGCACTTAAAACATTCTTTTCATTATAGCTATTATTCACATAGCTCTTGAGAATAACCCAAGTTATTGCAAGAATATTTAATAACGAAGGTATACCAATTTTCTGTCTCTTAAAAAGTAGAGCATTGGTTTTACCCCTGATGTCACTATAAGTGATTTTGGTACCCTGGGTATTGTATATAAGTTTATTGGAACTAAGGAAGGGAAGTGGAACATCAAAAGGGAGAGACAAAGGATAGAAGATGAAGCAATGCAACAAGCAATACTTATAAAACTTTATGCTGTAAACCAACTGTACAACCCAGGGCGGGGGTGGCTTAGGGAGAGGGGGAGGTGGGAGAAAACTGAGGGAAAAGGTAACAGGTTTGATAAAAAATATACTCACTGCCTTATGTATGAAACTGTAACCCCTCTGTACATCACTTTTACAATAAATAATTAATTTTTTTTAAAGTAGAGCATCTCAAAACTTAATGGGGTAATACAATTACTTTTTCTATGGTTCTCAATTCTTCTGGTCTGTACTGGTTCAGTTGGAGCTGAGAGGTCCTGATTGGCTTCACTTGCATGTCAGCCATGTGGCAGTCAGGATGGTCAGAGGTCACATGCCAGTTGGTCATGTGATATTGGAAAGGCTTCTAGCTTCAAGAGAGGGAAAATCTTGACATGCAGTAACTTTTTCAAGTCTCTGTTTAAATCAACTTTATAACATTCATTAGTCAAAGCAATGCACATAGCTATATCTAGGGAAGATTGGCCTTCCCTTTTTTTTTTTTTTTTTTTTTTTTTTTGGCCAGTCCTGGGCCTTGGACTCAGGGCCTGAGCACTGTCCCTGGCTTCTTCCCGCTCAAGGCTAGCACTCTGCCACTTGAGCCACAGCGCCGCTTCTGGCCGTTTTCTGTATATGTGGTGCTGGGGAATCGAACCTAGGGCCTCGTGTATCCGAGGCAAGCACTCTTGCCACTAGGCTATATCCCCAGCCCCTGGCCTTCCCTTTTAATGGGAAGAAGAGCAGCACAAAGACACATTGTATTTATTCTATAGAAGAAATAGAGACTGATATTTTGTATTGTGTCTCCTTTCTTGATAATTAAATTTTAAAATTTGTTGCTCATGGTTGAACTTTAGGCCAGCCCTCAAAACTTGTTTAACATTTAGTAAAGTACTATTATGTAAATGCTATCTATGTAAGTATCTCTAATCTCCAGTTACAACACTTTCACAGGAGAAAAAAAAAGTTTTTTGAACTTTATCCCAGATTGTAGGTATGCTAGTAAATTTTTCAGTGATGTGACCAAAATGCTAAAGGGAACAACTTTCCAAGGAAACAGATATCTTTTGAATCATGGTTTTCAATGATTACATCTATTTTTACTTGGCTCCAATGATTCTGAGATGATAGTGAGGCAAAATAGCATGACAGAAGGAACAATAGAGGAGGAAGCTGTTCATCTCATAGAGGACAGGAAGCAGTAGTGAAGGAGGGATTTGGAGCTGGTGTAATCTTAAAAGTCATGCTCTTAGTAACCTCCTTCCATAGCTAGGTCCTACCTTCTAAAGTTTCAAGAACTTCTCCAAATAGCACCACCAGCTGGCATCCAAGGGTAGGACATTTCAGCCTGTGGAGGACATTTTCCATTTAAGCATGACAGTAGTTAATTAATTTTACTATTTTCTAGCAACAGTATAAGGAAGGAGCTGAGCAAAAAGCCCAGAGCAGGTTCATTAGAGCCATCTAGTTAGTACCATGTAACCTTTCTGAATATAAGGTTTCTCTCCCATAAGTCAAGGTTACCCATTAGTAAGACATGAAAAAATGAACTCCTGTTAGTCTGAGACAGAGGGTATTTGGGGACAATTTGTAGAAGCTAGAAATGTAATATTATTATGAAAAATTGAAGTATGAAGGGGTGGGAAGTTGGTCATACCAGATATGAATCCCCTTGTCTTTAGTGCTCTGTGTGACTCAGGCTAACCAAAAGCCAGATATTCAAAGATTATTTGAAAATGATTTCTCAAATCACAAAACTATAAAAAAAAGAATAGAAATTTATTTTTATTGTTTTGGGCATGTAATAAAAATTAACTTGAAAGTACTTAAATATGAAACAGTTGTTTTTAAATTACTTAAAATCTAATGTAAAAATGTTTAATTAAACATATCCTTACTGAACATACCACAATTAAATTGCATCTAACTTTTGAGAAATCATTCATTAGCCTCAAAATAAATACAATCAGGGGCTGGGGATATAGCCTAGTGGCAAGAGTGCCTGCCTCGGATACACGAGGCCCTAGGTTCGATTCCCCAGCACCACATATACAGAAAAAGGCCAGAAGTGGCGCTGTGGCTCAAGTGGCAGAGTGCTAGCCTTGAGCGGGAAGAAGCCAGGGACAGTGCTCAGGCCCTGAGTCCAAGGCCCAGGTCTGGCCAAAAAATAAATAAATAAATAAATACAATCAAAGTGGCAAGGGTTTGGTTCGGTTTTTCGGTAGATAAATGTTTTTCCATCTGGATATTTTTGTGACTTTTAAAGGAAACAGAGAAGAAGACGAGAATTTTGAGAGAAGGTACTGAAGAATTGCGAAAAGAAGTAATGCAGAAGAAATTAGAGGTTAAAATCTTACCGGAAGATTTAACAACTAAACAAAAGCAATTATTAAAGGAACAAAAAGAGCTCCAAGAATTAGTAGACAATCAGCTTGCTTTGAAGGTATGTTACCCGACTGCTTACAAATATTGAACATTGTGCATGAATGGAAATAAAAATAAATAGGCATCAAGGTTAGACTTGACAGAGGTGGATGGTATTGTCACAAAAGTGGAAATGCTGTAAATTGGGATGGATTCTATTACAGTCAACCTAAATTCTGGGAATTCACAAGACTTTAGCATGTTTAATGGTATTATTCTCACTTGAAGCCCTGAGCTTGGGGAATAAGCCTCTCCATACCCTCCTTCCCCCAAATATTTTTCAGTATTAGAAGTGAGTGTCAGGGCTGGGGATATGGCCTAATGGTGAGAGAGCTTGCCTCCTATACATGAGGCCCTGGGTTCGATTCCCCAGCACCACATATACAGAAAACGGCCAGAAGTGGCGCTGTGGCTCAAGTGGCAGAGTGCTAGCCTTGACCAAGAAGAAGCCAGGGACAGTGCTCAGGCCCTGAGTCCAAGGCCCAGGACTGGCAAAAAAAAAAAAAAAAAAAAAAAAAAAAAAAAAAAGAAGTGAGTGTCAGAAACACAAGTGTTTCCTTGAAATGCAACCAAATACCCTAACTGCTTGTGAATATTTGTATTACTTTGTCCTTCTCTGCTTGATTATTTCACTATACTTCATTTTATCATAAAAGGGATAAGAAGACTCTAGTTATGCTCTAGGAGACAATGAATTAAAATTCATTTTAAGTTGAAGAATATATAACTCTCAAAACAAATAACATAAAATTGTTTTATGACATAACATCTGGGAATCATTGGCTTAGAGGATAAATACTGCATACTGTGGTATTTTTTTCCCTTAAGTCTTGGAGCAGTCAGTCATCGTGTGTGCAGCTGCTCTTGGGATCATGGGTTTACCTTTAAGCCCCTCATGTGCATGAATCTCTTCCCAAGCATCCATTCCTAATTTTGTGTTTGTAACCTTTTAACTCTTTTTCTTGACAGAAACTCCTTAATTGCACAAGTTTCAAGCTCACCGAACTTGGATCTGTTTCAGACTTGAGCAAGATCCCACAGAAAAACATCCTATCCTATCATAATGCTATATTGAATTCAGCCTGCATGCTAGTTCCAGTCTAGTAAAATCCTCAGGCAGGAAAGGACTTTTCCAAAATCCTTGCCATAGAGCTTAAGCAGAGCCTTCCATGATTCCACAGAGTATGGTGGAAAGTAAATATAGACAAACTTACCTTCTGACCTTAGCCTTGCCATTTACTAGTTATGGACCTATGATTTAACTTCTCCTAGAATGAGCCTTAAGCAGTGTTTCTTGGAGATAGAACCTAAGAAACTCAATAATTGAAGCAGAGCTCTTAGGAGATTCCTACCAGAAATTGAGAGCAGGGAAAAAGAGGTTGGGAAGAAGCTAGACCAAAATATGATACACATGTTAAGAAAACTCTAGTCTCAACTGGACACCAAAGACATTCTTAGATCTTGAATTGCTCTATGAAAACTTTCTCCCAGAGCCAGTAGGGATAGGCTGTTACATTACCAGTCAGTCATTGATCAGACCTGCTCCCTACTTTCTCCCTCTTCTTGCCTATTCCCTTAAGAGGATGCTCTTCTCAGCCCATGTCAATCCAATGGAGAGGGGAATAGCTTCCTGCCCCCAGCAGCATGTATGGGGAGAGGCACCCCAGTGAAGGGAACCTTTGTAGAGCAACAATTGTACTTGGCACACTCAGCTACTTGCTTGTTAAAATAGTAATTATCTTACAGGGTCTGTATGATTAGTGAATAACTGAAAAAATAATTGAATTAAGTCATTTAATTCACACAGGAGAGCTAGTAAAAATTCTATATATTGTAGCTCCTTTTTCTGAATTAGTTTGCTTGACTTAATTGCTTCTGGTCCAAGATTACATAACTAAACACGATTGTTTTTCTTTGCTAGGATGAAGTGATTTACTATCAAACCATTCCTGTACAAATTGTAAAAGAAGTAGAAAAGATAACACGCAAGAAAAAGTATGATTTCAATTTCTATATTGAATCTCACCCAGCCCCACCTCCCCCGAGTGATATGTCACACATTGTAATTTTAGAAATATTTAGCTTATGCCCAATGTTGTATACTGTAAGTTCTTTAAAAGAAATTAACATAAATCATAACTATGTATAGCACTTATATCTTTATTATGGGTCAATATTCTATTTCCACCTTATATATTTTTAGAGAGTACTCCAATCATCTTTAACAAACTAGGGAACCACTATCTAAATGAATTAGAATTTTAATGTCTAGAATTATGTTTGCCACTCAGCGGCTCAAAAGATAGTAGTTTCTCACTGAGCCCTCAGATATTCAGATTTGGATCCGGGGATCATTGAAGAAATCCTATGGGTGTTAATGGAATGAAGAAAGAAGGAAGGAGGGAGGGGGGAGGGAAAGAAGGAGGGAGGAGGGAGAAAGGAAAGAGGAAGGAAGGAAGGAAGGAAGGAAGGAAGGAAGGAAGGAAGGAAGAAAGGAAGGAAAGAAGGGAGGGAGGGAGGGAGGATGGGAGGGAAGGAGGGAGGGAGGGAGGGAGGGAAGGAGGGAGGGGGAAGGAGGAAGGAAGGAAGGAAGGAAGGAAGGAAGGAAGGAAGGAAGGAAGGAAGGAAGGGACAAAGGATAGAGGGAGGGAGGAAGGAAGGACAAAGAAAGGGATGGAGAGAGAAATCAGAAACAGGAAAGGAGAGTTAAAAGGGAGAGTAGAAAAGAGAAAGAAGAACAGAAAGAAAAAGGAAGGATATATATCTGTATCTATATTATCTATAAATATATATAATCTAGACAAGAAAGAGGGTCTTGTGACTGATCTTAAAAGAAGAGAAAACATAAATATATAGCAATGGTTCTACAAACCAAATTCCATGCTATCACAGTTGATACATTCAAGTCAATTCCAGAAAGTTATTGGAGTAAGGGTAGAATCACAGAAGAAGCAGCAGTGGAGATCTAGGTGAGAAATAGAGAGGCTGGAGAAAATCCTTATCCAGAGTGGCACTCAGGGAAGATACCCTCTAAATTTCTGAGAATATTGAGTTTATTATGAGCTCTTATGTTTGAAGTTATATGAAGACAACATGAGCTAAAAATAAGATGTGTGTGTGTGTGTGTGTGTGTGTGTGTGTGTGTGTGTATGTGTGTATGTGTTTGTCCCCTCTACAGAGAAATGGAAAAGAAAAAGCTTGTCTTGGAACAAGAAGCCAAAGAGCTAAACGATTCCCTAAAGAAAATTGAAAACAAAGTTAGTTCTATAGTAGAAGAGAAGGAGAATACAATAAAGGAAGTCGAAAGCAAATGAACCTTACTTGAATTTAAAGAGCGAGAATATGGCCAATTGATCAAGCAAGCAGAATTAGCCAGAGAGAATGAAGCATCGTTGCTATCTGAAAGGTTACATTTATGTGTTCTGTCATCTAAATTTTTCTTTAGTGTATTTTTTGATTACTTAAAACTATCTCAGGGCTGAGGGGTGTGGCTCACGTGGTATTTGCTTACCTAGAAAGTGCTAAGCCCCAAGCTCAATCCCAAGTACCTGTCAAAAAAAAAGAGAGACAGAGGGAGACAAAAACCAAGTTTAGAAGGTTTCATATTGATTCAACAAGCATTTTTATAGAATTTTAAATGAAGCAGATTGAATTACTCTTTCCATTGTTTACTCACAATTTTCCTCAATTCTCCAGTTTCCAAATTTAACGACAAAGTCTACTGCATGGTTTGTTTCTGAAATGCTCTTCAAAAACTAAAGCACTAGAATGGTTATAAATTAATCCTTCCATTAAAGATTACAGTGAGTCACTTGTATGAATATAAATGAATGTTTCTGAGACCATCCCAACTTCTTAATAAGAGAAATTTTATGATGTGATTTTCTGGTAATATTTTACTTCCTATTTTTTTTCCCCAGTGGTAGTGGTTGAACTCCAGATTGAATATGCTGGGCACTGACACTGAGCTACATCGCCAGTCCTTTACTTCTTATTTTTAAGTAAAATTTTGGGGCAACTGGAAGCCTTTGTTTCTGTCAATCTATTATTATATTTGGAGGTTTGATAAGATGCAGTTTTAAATGATACTTGCTTTGGGCATTGTTTATAATGTATGGTTCTCACAGGAGAATAGTTCTGTAGGTACATACTGAGCATGCTATCTTGTTAACTTTTGAAAAGCATGAAAAATAGCTGATGAGGAATCGCTTTCCTTTTCTCTCTTTACCTGGTCAGAGCACTCTTGGATATCAATTTACGGAACAGTCTCATCGACAAGCAGAACTTCCATGATGAAATTTCTCGCCAGCAAAGAGAGAAAGAACGGGGTTTTCGAAATCTGAAAAAGATGGAACAACTCTTGAAAGTCTCCTCAGATGAACTCACTCAAACTCAAACCTTGTACCAAAGTCTCCTACTAGAGGTAGGTGCTGGAAACTAATATCTGATTCTTAAACCCATTGCTATCTTTAGAAATAAAAACACTTTAGGAAGTTTTGTTTGCTACCAACACAGAATTAAAAAGGGAAAAGACCAAAACACAACTGTCAAATGTTTGATGCATTTGAAAACTACTATACAGTGACTGTAGTCTTGTCATAGTCTTTTGTGTTCCTTTTCTTGGAGTAGGAAAAAAAATGTCTTGTTTTGATCAAGACATGAACTTGGCTAGGGAACTAATTGAGACAGCCAATTATTGGAAGCTAGAGTAGGCTCAGGGGGTTCTAGTGAGAGTGGGGAAAGTGAATGTGGTCAAAATACTTAGTGGCTATATAAGAAAATAGAACTATGAAGCTTGTTTTGGGGATAGGAAGAAGGGAAGACAGACACAGAAAGGCGTTAGTCTGATCAACTACATTCTATGAATATATGAACATATCAAAGTGAAATTTCCTTGTACAACAAACTGATGCTAATAAGAAATGGGGAGAGAAAAAGGGAGAGAGAAAAAAAGGAGAGGAAGGAGGAGAGAGGAGAGAGATATCCAGCATGGTACTATGGCATACCTGATGAAACAATGTAATATCAAGTGTCAGTTGGCAACCAGCTCCACGTAGCCAAGGGCTGTTTAAAATCCAAGGTCAAGCTACCCAGAGTATCAGAGGTGGACTTCAGCAAGAGGATGCTTACCATAGCTGTTACCTTCTTGCTACTTCTAGTTCCCAGTTGAGAGGCTTGGACCTCCTGTCTCAGAGGCTTCTCACTCAGTCAGCACTGTGTGTTGAAGGATCAAGTACTACTGTAAAGGCTTCTAGAAGGTCCTTAAAAGGGCTGAATCCTTTCGCTGGAGCTTGGGTTAGTGCATGTTTGGATGGAAAATAGATGCCACTGTGAAAGCAGCAGCTTTGTGTACAGAACTTTACCCACTGTTTTAGAAATTTAAACAGGGCTTTCAGCTGTGGTAAATATATTTGGCCCTAACCTGGACTTTCTGTGAATATGGAAAGTTTATAGCTCCTGTTTCCTTACAGGCTGAGTACTGCTATATATCTAATTCTGGACTGAGGGATTGTGGACAGAGAGACATGACACTTTCATCCTAGAACATCCAATTTCCCTCTAGCCCTTTCCTCCTTTCCTGTGGTAACTGTGGAAATGTGTGATGGAATGGAGGGGCTGGACCATGGAAATACCTGCAGTAGTCTTGGAGAGTCATCTTAATTGGCCATAAGCATTGTGCAAAGTAGTATTTGCAATTGGAAGCTATGATATTTAGGGATTAGTTACTGGAGTGTAACAATATCAACCCTTCAGCAGTGTGAAAGATTGGTTAGGATTACGTGGGTTACTAGTGATTAAGATTTAGGTGCATTTAGGTGGCACACGTCTTTTTCTTTTTAAACATTCTATCTCAAGAAAGCAGAATGTGTTCTTTTTACTCATTTGCAAAAATATACATATTTATGCTTCTTATTGTTATACACTTTCCATAATCTTATTGCAGTCTCAACAGATGAGTTGATTCTTTTCCCCATAATCAATAGTATGAGAGGGTGTTGCCTCCAATAAAGGCATTGATCAATTTGTTGTCTAGCTTCTTGAACCAGTAAGAAAATTTGATGTCATTGTGATTCTTGATCCTTTGTTTGAAAGCTTTCCTTTGACATGCTGGAAGCTTGTAGGCTTCTTCTTTTACTTCTGGAAATTTTAAGTCTGCCAATGATATATTCTCAGGTGCGAGTTTTCAAACTGTATTCATTGTTCTAGGCAATCAATAGGTTCCTTGTTCATTGAATTATACCATTTAATTCTAACACTTTGTCTTGAACTCTGACTTTTTTCAACTCTATTGTCTCTATTTTCTTTCTTTCTTGGAGTTCTTTAATGAGAGGGTTGATCTTCTACCTTTGATCTTAACTGAAAGGTTGAGAAGTGATAGATATTAAGCCTTCTAAAATGCTTTCTTTTTAACCTCTTATTTAATATTCTTTTGTTTTGTATGGCTTGCTACCAGAAAGATTTTCTCAACTTTTCCATACACTCTACCCTTTAATCCTGCCAACATATTTTATATTACCATGAAGTCCTTTGTTCTCCAAATTTTTATAGTAACTTTATTTGTATTTTACATCTTCTAGCAGTAGTTTCTTCTTACTACATGGACTTTATTTTCGTAATATCAGTTAAAATAATTGCTTTCTTGTATTGGTTGTGGTTTTGTTACGTTTTTTTCTTGTCTCTTATGAGGACCTTCATTCCAGCAGGCTATGGTTGTTGCCTATCTGTTCATGTTAAAACATGGGACTCTATGAAAACTAACTGAGATCTGTTTCAAAGCTTGTTGCTATAGGTAAATACATAAGGATATAAGCCCTTATAAATATTAGCCTTTATGTAAATCTATAAGCCCTTGTCTAAAGAGGAGTTTACACTGGAATATGCAAGTCATTCAGATCTAAACAAATAAACATTATTTAATGTTGCACAAAACAACATCTATAAAATATTAAACTAAAAGACATTTAAATATATTGAATCTTCTTCCTTTGGTTTCAAGAAAAATCCCTTGTGATTGCTCTAGTATAGTTGCAGTGAGATACCTAACTTCCTCTTTGATTTTAGGACTTTTAATTATCCTGCCACTGCCTACAGCTGGCAGTACTTGAATAGAGGAGTGAGCTGCACCAGTCACTCCCACTGGACATTTCATATTTGTATGCAGTCCAAAAGGAAAGAGATAAAGTGTGAGCATCCAAGGCTTCAGCTAGTCTTCAGAATTTATTTTCCCCAAGGCAGTTGTTTAATTCTTCTACCACCTTTCACTGTACAGGAGACCCTCCCAGAAATTTAAGAGATGAGTAAATGTCTGAAATATTTTAGAAAATATCAAAGCAGTTCACTTTATACTGAGGTTTGCTGCTATCAAATAATTGAGACGTTCAGAACAGCCAGGTTTCTTACAAAGTTACAAATGATCATTCAGATTATTGGAGTCTGGAAGACAAGACCTCAAAATGAATAGTAATGATCCCTGGGAATTGCCTTGGCAGTAGAAATGGGGAGCAGAAAAGGATTTGTTTTTTAATCTCATGTATTTCAATGCTTTGGTTACAATAAACACATTTTCGAAAGTGTGAAATGTTAGGCTGTAAATACCAAAGCAAGTTTACCAAGCTTGTTGCCATATTGAAACTAAAACTTGGAGCTAAAGATTAATTGCCTCCGTTCACATAAATAGTGGAGACTTCAGCTGAACTACAACTTAACTTTCCAGATTGCTTTTGAAAGATTTACTTTCAATTTAGTTTGAAATTTGGCTTCAAGAAGTAACAATCTAGGTGCTAGTGGCTTATCCCTGTAATCCTAGCTACGTGAGTGGCTAAGGTCAGCTTAGGAGGATCACAGTTGTCAGACTCCTTCTCTAGCTAGCTGGTGCAGTGTTATGTGCCTGTCATCCTTATGACAGGGGAGGCTGAGATCAGAAGAAACATGGCTGCAGCCAGACTAGGAGAAAAAGGTTACAAGTCTCCCATCTCTATGGCATAAGCTAGTTGTGGTGGCACACACCTGCCATCACAGCTATTTTGGGAAGTAAAGCATAGGAGGACCATGCTCCTAGTGCATACCTGGACAGGAAGAAAGACCCTATCCTAGAAACAGTGCAAAAAAGGGCTGGAGGTATAGTGTAGGGGTAAAGTGTCTAACAATCAGATGTCCCAAGCTGAAACCCTACTGCTGAAAAAAAAAAAGACCAATAGTAACAGAAAATTACAGTGGCTTCAATAAATGGATGATTGTTTTGTTCACAGACATAGGTATGCCAGTTAATTTCATATGCAGGATTCTTTACCAGCTTTTTTGTCATCCTTAACGTGTATATTTCCTCCTCATAGACATTACACTTTTAGTTACCAGCTCATACAAGAAGAGGGTTGGGGAAGAGAGCAAAAGGCAGTAGCTGATTTGACTTACCTGGCTCTGGGGTGTGTGTGTGCATGTGCGTGTGTGTGTGTGTGTGTGTCTGTGTGTCTGTGTGTGTTACTGGGGTTTAAACTTAGAACTCTGAGTAGGCAAAGGCTCCTTCACTGAGCTACACCTCCTGCCCTGTTTTGTACAGGAAATTTTTGAGAGAGGGTTTCCCTTCCTCCCTAGTTGTGTACCTGGACCACAACTTTCCTATTTTCTTCTCTTCCCACAATAGCAAGGATAACAGAACACACCAGCATACCCAGATTTTTCAATTGTGACAGGGTCGCATGGACTTTTCTGTGCAGGCTGGTCTCAAACCACACTCCTCTCAATTTCAACTTCTTGTGAACATAGGATGACAAATATAAGCCACCAGCACCCATCTGGCCAACTTTTAAAAGAAAATTGTTCCTTTTCAAGAACTCTATTCACTTACATCTCATTTGTTTGTTTTGCTCATACTATCAGTCATCCCTGTCTGCAAAAGGTGTCTGAGGATTCCTGGATACATGGTAACTCTGGACAACAATGAAGTTTGATTAATAAGGCCAAAATGAAGAGATGATAGTAGTCAGGCAACCAACAGGTTCTGCGACCAGTGGCTTACCTTGTTAATCTTTCCTACAAACCAAACATATGTAATTCCTGCTGAAACTAGAGAGCTAGGTTTTTGTGCAGAATGTTAGAAGGTGTCAGGAAACTGCTAGCCAGAATTCAAAAATGAATGTAATTCAGTGCAATATTGTTTATACTTTGAAACAGTAGAGGAGAAAATTAAAATGTCTGTCACTTCATGTCGGGAGCCTTTAGTTGACATAATGACTAGTGCATGTGCTCTCATTAGTTTTGCTGTCAACCTTACAAGAATTTTTGGTACAGGGTAACATCCATGGACAGCATTATCTGACCTTGAGAGTACATGAGAAACAGCCCGTTCAGGCTCACAGTAGAGGAGAACCAGACAGGACCGCTGGACTTTTCTGTCCAAAGCGGCACTTACCACTAATCTAGGTCTTCCTCTCTGGCTCCATACCTCTTCCATGGCCTTCCCTAATTATGCAAGTCGTCATTGAGCTCTCTTCTGCTGGTGAAAACCACAGGATTCTATGTATTGTTCCATGGGTCTCTGGAGACAATCTTCTCTCCCTAAATCCAGCCCCTTCATGGCTGCTGTCCATGTAGGCAAGGCTGTGTGCAGTTGGACAGTACAGAAGGTTATCTCTTAGGGACACTGATTCATAGATGCTGGGGCATCTGAAGATACACTTCAGCCCCTGTAAAATAGTAGCTGGAGCTCAGATCCTGTTCTGTGACCTGAGCTCACTGAACAGCATGATACTCTCCTCTTGGGACACTAGCTCAGGGCCTGGAAGCATGTGCTGTTCCTGCAGGAAATGAACCACAGCAGTCTGGAGACATGTTTGTTTATAGAAATGGCTGAAGTCAAGTAGGCTATAAGCAACCCCTAGGTGAGCTTTCCTGCAGCCTTGGATGGCAACCCTTGCCCCACCACCTGCAATCAGATTCCTCATAAATGACTTTCCCCTAATGTAGTTTACTATAGGGGGAAAGTGCAAGCCTATGCAACAGAAAGGAAATGGTAAAAATTAAGTATCACCAAAAAAGTTGAGAAGTTTTGCTTTTAAGTAAGAACTTTCTAGCCACTCACCAAACTGTTATATGGACATTGTCAAGACACCAAAGGACAAAGGAGCCAAGACTCACCAGGAGGCAGAGGTAAAAACAAACTGCTAGTAGCTTCCAAAATCCTGGTCATGATGTGAAAAACAGCAAACTCAGCGGCACCACCATGCCTATTTCTGGGTAAAATCAACAAATCAATATGTCAGCCATGGAGTGCATCTCTGAAAGCCTGTGAGCCCCAGGCACCAAGGATTCATGATACTCATAAAATTCTGTACCCCATGCAAGCAACAGTGACTATCAGTCTGAGCCTTATTGAACCAGGATAGTAGGCTCAGGAATTATAAGTTGTACCAGGCAGAATGGCACATGTCTCTAATTCTAGCACTCATTAACCAGAAGCAAGGAGGTTCACAACTTTATGACCAGGCTGGGCTACATGGTAAGACTCTATCAGTCAATTGATCAGTGAATAGCATCCTAAACTGTATCAACTGAAGCTCTCTTTCTTGTAGTACCAGACTCATGTGGGTAAAAACCTATGGTACACAGTGCTAGAGCTGGTGATAAGTGCTTTGAAACAGTAAATTTCAAAAGGATTTTGCATGATCAGGCAGCTATCAGAGGTGTCAGCTCTTTATCCACCACAGTGAAGGGGAAGGGCAGAAATGGGTGTACCAGTGGAAAATCCATGGATGAAGCATGTGTTTCCTCCAGGTGCTTTCCAGGATGTGGCAAATGAGATCCAGCTAGAGGATGAAGATAACCCATTAACCACACTCCTCTTTTCCACGTAGCCCCTCCAGCAGTCCCTCCACAGCTCTGACCTACACATTTGGGGCAGCTGGCATCTGAACACACAACACACAATCAGGTTTTCAGAGGTCAATTCAGAGGCACTGGCATCCAATTCAGAAAGACTGCAAATGGTGAGCCAGAATGTAACAGAGCTCCCTCTCTCTGTGTGGACAATGCCCCGCTTGGCTTCCCTAACCCAGCTCACTGGCCCCACTGTTCACATTTACAGATCCTCTCCCAGCAAGGAAGGGCAAGTGACACTGCGTTTGCTCTAAGCCTGTGACTCTGCAAAGGCTAGGAGCTGGTATCAGAAGAAAGGTGACATAGTGTAACACAGAGGTGATGAGCATGAGTTGAGGGTATGAGCAGTACCAAGTCCAGGCTATGTAGCTGTGTTACCCAGACAAGTCACCTCTCCCCATAGATCTCACCACCATCTTCTGCAAAATAATGGGGAAGTGCTCAATGGGGCTGTTCTAAGAGTTACATAGCCTGTGTCCTAGAAGGCTTGTGCTCATTCAGTCAGAACCATATCAAGCAAGGTAGATAGCCTTTTTGCCCTAAGCATTATCACTGAACCCATATAATTTTGCAAGAAGCTTGTCAGCAGAAGGACAGTCCCTGAAGCACCATCCATCATGAATTGACACATTGCACATGGGGGCTTAGACAAAGGATCTCAGAGATTCACTTTGCTCACCAATAGTCTCTATTTGTCTCTGGTTGCAATCAAGAGAATATGTAAACAATATTATCAAGTTCTGTGGCAACTTCCTTGGATGTAGTTTAGAAAGATTCCCAGCCATTCTCCTCAGAGGAGCATCAGGACATTTCTGGTTGCTGCCACTCCAGGCCATAGACATTTGCCTCCAATCAGTAACAAGTCAGACACTGAGTTTCTGGGTCTACTCATGTCGTTTCTGGGCCTATTGGCTCAAAGGGTTAACACAAACTAGTGTTAAAATTCTAATGCAGTTACGAGTGATGTTTGAATGACTCTGGAAAGCAAAATATGAAGTCAATAGAAAGAAGATCAAAGATTTTTACTTTTAGAAAGTGCCCCCCCCAAAAAAAAGAAGCAGTACACCAGTGGCTCATATCTATAATCCTAGCTACTCAGGAGGCAGAGACCGGGGGATTGTGGTTCAAAACTAGACCAGCAGTCAAGTCCATGATACTTTTACCTCCAATTGCAGTCATCACCAAAGGGTGAAAAAAGTGAAGCTGTGGCTCAAGTAGTAGAGCAGTAATCCAAGAAAGCAAGTGGATCAACAGAGGCAAATCATCCATGTGTTCCTAGTGAGCTGTTTGCTACAGTTCTCCAGCCAAGAAGAAATGTTTCAGTGCCCTGATTATGAAGCTCAGGACATGAGAATACCCAACTTCTCCTAATATAGTAGAAATTATGAAACTCACATCTTCCAACCGAGTTTCAAATATTTTTAAAACAGACATGAAGAGATTACAATAGAGGCCAAACTTTTTAAACTTGAAAAAATTAAATCAGAGTCTTAACTAGTAAACTTAACTCATCTTCCAGAGGCTGCTGAATAGATACATGCTTACACACTGGCTTATTTGCATAGCAGTCTCACCCCAAATATGGGAGCTTCTTTTTCTTTCTGTTAAATGTTTTAAGTTTTCAAGCATATTATTTCCAGGTCCAAAACAAGATCAGACCTCATCTCTGTATGCTTTTTTTTTTTTTTTTTTTTTTTTTTTTTTTTTTTTTTTTTTGGCCAGTCCTGGGCCTTGGACTCCGGGCCTGAGCACTGTCCCTGGCTTCTTCCCCCGCTCAAGGCTAGCACTCCGCCACTTGAGCCACAGCGCCGCTTCTGGCCGTTTTTTTTTTTTTTTTCTGTATATGTGGTGCTGGGGAATCGAACCTAGGGCCTCGTGTATCCGAGGCAGGCACTCTTGCCACTAGGCTATATCCCCAGCCCTCTGTATGCTTTTTGAAAGGCCTAAGACAGCTTTAAACTCAACTTCATTACATCATTTCTAAAAGAAGCTGCATATGGACTGGTATGATTCTCGTTTATATCATACAATTTTTTTCTTTCATTTTTTTTTAGTGGTGTTGCTGAGATTTGAATATAGGCCTTTACGCTTTCTAAATAAATGCCTTGACATTTGATCCACCTCCTATTTTTCAGATAAGATCTTGTGTTTTTGTCCAGGCAAGCATTAGATATTTCTGGGCATTAGATATTTGATCCTCATACCTATACCTCCTAGCTGGGTTTTTACTCGTCCCACCATAACCAGCTTGTTTGTTGAAATGGTCTTACTAATTTTTTTCTGGAATGATCTCCAAGAAGTTGGAATTACAGACATGAGCTACCATGCTCAGCTCTGTATCACACAACTTTAATACTTGGCTACCAGCATATCAGCAAACTCCACTGTGGTAATATTTGTACAACAAGCTGGAATCAGGCATAATTGGACTATTGGCACTAGTTAAGAATTGTGGTTCAAGTTCTGTCAAGTCTGCATAGACTTCCATGTAAAGTAATCATTGCCTACTATTTCATAAGATGATTTGGCAGCCATCCTCAATTTATTGCCCGATGCTCCCATGAGTTTGAGAAAGAGCAAGCAACCAAGTTCCCTTTGTTAATTATTCTCATTTCCCCTCTCTCAGTCTACAGTGCTGAATCTACTGGTTGAAAGCTGGGAGATCTCCACACAAACCTAGTTTGAGAAACACACAAAAGGACTCTCAGACCCCCATTCTGAGGATTATACCCAGAGCATGGAGTCAGGTAGAGGCAAGGAGAAGAAGGAGAACCAACCGGTTTAGACACATAGTCCAGAGCCATCTGTTCAGTTTTTTCCTTCCTACTCCCTGTAAGTGGCTCAAAAGATGGTCTTTTAGCTCAGACACCAGCTGAAAACAGGATTTGTGTTAGATAAGTCACAATCTACCCATCACACCCATGAAAGATCAAAATGACCACCATTTGGGGGGGAGGTTCTTTACATTTTCTCTGGTATACAAACCCTTTCTAAAGTTTTATAACCCTTTCTTTGTGTATTATTTTCCTATGTCATTATTTACCACACTGGATTTAATGGTTATATAGTAGGTTATAAAAGTTCTAGCATTCAGGCTGGGAACGTGGCCTAGTGGCAAGAGTGCTTGCCTCATATACATGAAGCCCTGGGTTCAATTCCCCAGTACCACATATATAGTAAATGGCCAGAAGTGGTGCTGTGGCTCGGCAGAGTGCTAGTCTTGAGCAAAAAGAAGCCAGGGACAGTGCTTAGGCCTTGAATTTAAGGCCCAGGACTGGCAAGGAAAAAAAGGTCTACCATTGATTTATTCCCTTCTTGTATGATATATATTTTACTATTTTTAATACCACCACAGGAATAAATTCTAGAAAACTGATATGCCACATCCACAATTCTTTGCTCAGATTCAGTTCTTAGAAATGAAATTTGCTGGATTGAGGACTTTAAACTTCTATGATGCCAGCACAGTGCCTCCTAGGCTCATTATACTGTTTCCAGTGCCTTTTTTTATTGGGGGGGAGGGGCTAGCCAGCCCTGTATATCCCCAACTTTGCTACTATACATTTTTCATTTCTTTTATTTTGATAAGTCATCCAACAGAACCAAAGCAAACCCACTTGTGCTGCTTGTCATAGGATCGTTAATTCTGACTATATGCTATGCCCTCCCACTCCTAGACACTTTGGCCACTTATTTCTGAAAATTTATTCTCTACTGCCCTTCTGGTATACCATTTTACTAATGATTTATAAACTTCATTTATCAAAGGCAATCATTTCTCATATTTTTTGCACATGTTTTTCCAAATTTCTTACGTACCTTCATGATTGTTCTCTATTGTTTAGGATTTTAGTCACTCAAGTCTCTTTCTCTTATCTATGTTCCATAATATTTTCATAGCTTTCTCTATTTCAGTACTGTTTGTTCCCTTATTTAATTCACATTCTTTATATGGTTTAATTTATTGCACTAAATGCCTTCCAATAGCTGATATTTTTGCTTGTTTGTAGCATAATATGGTAGAATGTTTGGGGTAGGAAGAAACTAATTTACTTGGTTGTTTATTTTTCCAAATACTTATTAACTAACTCCTTATTTAAATTTTTCACATTGATTTTAGGTATTTTATTGATGACACACTAAAGATTCAAACTGAAACTAGTATCTCTGACTGCATTTTTTTGTGTACACATCATTTGTGTGATTACATGTTTACTAGTGTGATTAATCTCCTCCACTAGACTACACCTCCCAATAGGGAAAAAGTTGCCATCTGCCAGTGGCTCATGCCTGTGAGTCTAGCTACTCAGGAGGCTGAAATCTGAGGAACAAGGTTCAAAGTCAGTCCAGGAAGAAAAGTCTGTGAGACTCATCTCCAATTAACTAGGAAAATGCCATGGGAAGTGTGGTTCAAATAGGAAGCTCCAGTCATGAGCAAAGTAAAAACACAAGGCCCTGAGTTCAAGCCTTGGTACTACCACAATAAAAGGGTGGGGGTACAGAAATCATGTGTGGGTGGTTTACTACTAGGCCTTTACATTCTACAGAACTGGCAATGACTCTCTGTCCAAAGAATAAGTAGAAAATATGGTCAGAAAGTGATGTGGTAACTGACCCTTCCCCCTTTCACTTGGGGCCCACTGTTTGCCACACCTGGAGACCACAGACCACTTACCACCCCATAAGCAGCCACTGCTGGTGGTCTGCCTCCTGCAAGAGCATCATTAGTCTTGGCTCTGGAGAAAATAAGGACAATGTAACTTTCAGGTAATGGTAGGCAAGACAGAAGAATCTTCCTGGGGTTTCCTTCTCTAAATCATAGGGGAAAGGTAACACTTTCATGACCAGGTGAAATATGTGTCAGTTTGGCCTGGTCCTACAAGGCAAACTTGTCCCTCAGGTGATGCACAGAGCTCTCTAAACCAGTGAAAACAAGTGGCACATTCCTAGTGCCAATCATTCTAGCTGGGACTTCCCTCTCCTGAGAGGACCTTTCACCATCTGTGAAGCTCTGCTGCCATGGAGACAGTGACTGATCCTCTTTTAACTTCAAGGCAGCGCACAATCCCAGGGATGGTGGGGCTCAGTGGATAGACTGCATGGCCCCCTTACTTCCTGACTCCTCATTCGGTGACTATGGTTACTGAGTCAGTCAATTACTGTGACAAATAATCCTAATTGGCACAAGATATCAGACTGACAATGCAGCTAGGTCAAAAGTCAAATGGCACCTTCTCCACCATGGTTGGCCCTGCAGTAGCAAGGCCAGAGGACTTACCAAAGGAAGAGAAAAAAAAGAAAAAGAAAGAACATTCCTAAGAATTGCTGTCATATCATGCTCAGTGATTACTCAATGGCTCTCAGGCTTGGGCTCTCACAGGAAGTGACTTACCTTCATGAGAGGCAATGCTTCAGTCACAAGGGTTATTCCAGGAATTTCCTATGGTGGGGGACAAACACATACTGCAACTGTTTAACATAGCAACATACCAGCTCAAACCTTCAGGAAGTGTGTTCTGCATAGACAGGAGCTGAGGACAGCTTCCAGAGTGCTACCTTCTATTTTAAACTTCATGGTGTATAAGGAACAGTGAACACAGCCTATCTCTTGCTTTGGGAAGGGAACTATTCTTTAAATAGTAGGTGACAGAGTCTCCAAAGGAATGGGAGAGATTATCATGAGAAAGTGCACAGCAAATATATCCTTTCATTCATGTCTATTTAAAAACCGAGGCAAATTTTACTTTTACTATCAAGTAAAGGAATAAAAAGAAAATGTTATATTACTTATCGTCATTGTCCTCCTCCTCCATCTTCTTATGTGTGTAAAAGTTGGCCCTGGCCTAACTAAAACATACCAAAATTAATGATATTTTTCTTTCTTAAACCAGGAATTGAACCCAGAACTTCACATTCACTGGGCAAGTGCTTTACTACTTAAGCCATGCTTCCAGCTCTTTTTAGTTTGTTTTCCAGGTGGGGTCTTGTGCTAGTGACTAGAGCCACATCAGCCCAGCTACCAAGAAGGTGGGATTATAGGTGTGTACCACAATGCATGGCCTTCCATGGGATTCTTGTACCTTATTATCCACCATTAGTTCAGACATATAGTGCTGGCTCCATGCCAGGAAGTTGGAGTGTCAACATTTCGCTAAAGAGTGAGCATTAAAACATGTTTTAAAGGATGAGCTTCCAAAATTACACTTCGTTCACTGTTATTGTGACACATATCTCCATGGTAACTGTATAATTAGCCTCTTATCTGGTGAATCCAGATTTCTTTTTAAAGGTGGCTAATGTGAGAAAACAATTTAGAAAATGCTATGCAAAATTAGAAATTGGTGTCCATTAGAGCTCAAATGATTTGGGTTTTACTGACATACAATATTCCTGTGACAATAAAACACGGGTCATGAGAAATATATTTTCAGAACATCTGAGTAATGGAGTTCTCCATGCAAGAGGAAGCTTGTGATTAAACATTACTGCTAAAGCTGAATGCTGATGCCTCACACTAAAAATCCTAGCTATTCAGGAGGCTGAGATCTGAGAATCATGGTCTAAAGCTAGCCCAGGTAGACAAATCTGAGAGAATCTTTCTCCATTTAACTAGCAAAACATCAGAAACTGAAGGTATGGCTCACATAATAGAGCTCTAATCCAACATCTGAAAAGCTTAGGGAGAGCCAGAAACTCTGAGTTTAAGACCCCATACTTCCCCTACCCTCTGAAAAGGAAGTTACTATGGCAAATTTCATTCATCACTGCTAGCACTACTCAGCGACAGCTTTAAAACTGCATCATTATTTTAAGTTCTGAATAGCATTTAGAATGGGTACAATTCAAATAACTATAATTAATTATAAAGAATAATTTGGAATTACCTATTTGTAAGTGCACCCTATTTTCTAGTATCTTCTAAAAATCCAAGTCAACTTGGTGCTAGTAGCTCACATCCATAATCCTACCTACTCAGAATCCAGCTCAGGACCAATCTGAGCAAAAAATGTTGGTGAAAGTCTTTCTCAAGAATAACCACTCTACAGACATTTGTAATTGTGGCTTAACGGGCAGAGCATCAACCAAGCAAGCCTGAGTCCCTGGTACCAGCAAAATTAAAAAAAATAATGATCCAAACGAATTACCTCCCTACCAATGTGTGCAATTGTTTTATGTGGCAAGTTTGTTGCTGTTATTGTTGCTGTTGCCGGTTATCAGTGCTGAGACTTGAACCCAAGGATTTGTCTTCCTTGACTGACTCTGAACCAAGATCCTCAGATTTCAGCCCCCTGAGTAGCTAGGATTGTAGGCATGAGTTATTGGCACCTGGCATTACTGTATCAAGTTGTTGTTAAAGTTGCAACATAATCTGGATTAGAGCTGGAAAAGTGACCCAAGTGGTAAAGTGCCAACCTCGTAAATTTGGGTTCACATCCCAGTAGTACAACACACAGACAAGAGAATAATTGTGGATTTGAGAAATACGACATATTGTTGCTAAAGTAAGTATCAATTCAGAGAACGTTAGGATTAGAAGAGATCTTTAAGGTAATTTAGTCCAACAACAAGAAATGTTAAAGCTTGGGACTAGGTAACAAACAGTACAAGAAATGTATCCAATGCCTAATGTATGAAACTGTAACCTCTCTGTGTTTGATAATAAAAAAAAGAAGTGTTAAAGCAACATAGTTAACCTCAAAATGAGCAAAGTGCATCTAGTTTACAACCATAGGCTTCTTTAGTGGTCTGTCTATTTTTTCCCTATGTTTCTATGCTCCACACACAGTCTTGAGAACTCAGAAGTGAAAAACTGCCCAGCAGGGCAATAGTCTCACACCACACGTGCTCTATTTGAACACAACTCTGGGGCCAGTGGTGCCAGCCCTACCCCTTGAGACACCCTCTAACATCAGACCCAAGAGCAATGGTGGAGCCAAGAGGCACACTTTCTGCAGAAGCATGACCTGCAGACTTCCTGTTGTATAACCATAGATACTGCAGATATTCACAAGTGTTCTGGAAGAAAACAGCAGACACCTTCAAAGGGACAAGTCTGGGTTCTTTTTTCTATTACAACTCTACAATGAAACCTGAAAAATCTAACAACTGTAACAGAAAAAGAAAAAAAAATGGCTTCCAGGAAACCTCTTCCCACTGGGCTCATCAAAAAGTTTTAGAAATTAATCAAACACACTTGATAGATCTTCTAAGCTTCCCATTTTATTCTATCACTCTTTATTATTCCACATTAATGATAAAAGGATGTCTCATTGTCCTGTTTCCCTAAATGCATACAATAGTTGTTGACCCAATACAGTCCAGTATTGTATGTTCTTGTATGCTCTAATGAACTATAGCCCTCCTTTTCCTTCCCTCATTTTCATACAGAATTCAGTGGCTATCTTCTTGCTGTCTTTATGGGGCAGGGTGCTGATGACCCCAGTACCTTCTTCCACCCATTACTCCTCTCTCTTTCAAACTGGCTCACCTCTTATGCTCATACCCTATTATTTTTATCATTGTAGGTCCAGATTTCACATATGAACAAAAACATGTGCTATTTAGCTTTTTAAGTTTGGCTTTATTTTTTTTTCCTTTGAGACAAGAGCCTATTTGGCTCAGGCTGGCCTGGAAATCACAATTCTTGTGCCTCCACTTCTTAGGTGCTGGGTTTACAATTGTGTACCACCATGAGATATCATAAGGAAATGACCTCAATCTAGACATGAAGTTTATTGATGTTACAACATACTTCCTATGCATAGCCTCAGGGCAATTTAAAGCATTATTTTCAGTGCATCTGCATTTTGGCAGCTTTATCACAAAAATACAAGGTGAGATTTTTCAACTGTGGGATCATGTTGCTTCTCAAAAAGTTTCAGACTTTGGAGCATTTTATATTTCAGATTTTCAGTTGAGAGATGTTCAACTTTCTACCAGGAAATTTCAGTTCTGCTCCTTATCAGTCAAAACAAGAATGACATTACAACCTCTGGGACCATAACTGAGATGCCCTACAATTGACCCCTCACTGTGACTTGATTTCAATTGCACATGGAATACAAAGGGTGACTAACCATGTTCTAAGTGAACACCAAGGACCCAGGCAAGAGCATTGCCATGCTGCATGTCTCTAGAAATATACTTCAGTAGGAAGAGGCTGCAGGGGAGACAGTATTTCCTAAAAAGAAAGAGGTCAACATTAGAACTTAACCAAATCAAACAAACCAGTATGAGTTTTCACTGTCATAGCTTCATTCTCAGAAGGTTAACGGTGCCATCTACTGACTAAAATGTTCTGGTTCTGATTTTTTTTTTTTAAATGATGTCAAGACGGGGACTGGTGGTTCAAATCTGTAATTCTAGCTACTCAGGCTAAAATATGAGGATCATGGTTCAAAGCCAGCATGAAAAGGAAAGTCTGTGAGATTCTTCCCTGCAATTAACCACCAAAAAGCCAGAAGTGGAGCTGATGCTCAAGTGGTAGAACACCAGCCTTAAGTGAAAAAAAACTAAAGTCTCTCTCTCTCTCTCTCTCACACACACACACACCCACACACACATACACACACACACACACACATAAAATTTCAAACAATTTCTTATTTGGTATTATGTCACTACCCAAATGACACTATTCCATTTTATACAGAGCCATCCAACATAAACTAGGCTAAGAAGGATACATTTTACTGGGGAAAAACTAATAATAAGGTCATAGACTCAAAATCTATCTCCTATCACATCAGTCTCTGAAAGCCACAAATTCTCACAAAAACCACGAGAATGAAATTTAATTAGCTGCTGACTGTAACAGGATTTTGGGGGTGGGGGTTGGGAAGCACTCTTAAGTAGCATTTTGACAGCTAGAAGCATTCATTATCAACTTGCTTATTTCCCTGAATAAAAAGGGTCAAGCATTCAGCATAAAGTATCACATCAGCAAACTCACCAATTAGAAATTCCTGAAGGAGGTCAAATGGATGACAGGCAGCCAAGTTCTCAGAAATCCATTGAATAATCTTTAATAGATAAGATGACAGTTGATATTTGAATCTGCACCCAGTGACCCCACTATCAAAGTACAAATTTATTACATGTTATACATATATATATACTCCTACTTGCTAGGTAAATGGTTGAACCACAGCTCCAACCATATTTTTTACTTTAGTTACTTTTGAATAGTCTATTTTTGTTTGAATCCACTATAGCTGGGATCACATACATGCATCATAATTCTCAGCTTATTGGTTGAGATGACATTTTGCCAGCTTTTTACCTAGGCTTTTGGGAACCAACACTTTCTGAATGGCTGAGAGTAAAGATGAATGTTACCACATTATGTCTCACATTGTTTTGTTTTGTTTGCTTTTTTTTCCCTTACAAGTCCTAGGTCTTGAACTCAGGTCCTTGGCACTATCCCTGAGCTTCTTTTGTTCAAGGCTAGTACTCTACCACTTGAGCCACAGCATCACTTCTGGCTTTTTCTGCTTACATGATACTAAGGAATTGAACCCAGGGCATCATGCATGCTAGGCAAGTACTCTACCACTAAGCCATCCAATCCCTGTATCACATCTTTTTAGTAAATTCCCTTGGCTGAGATCCAAATGTAATATGTTTGTTTTCAATCAAATTGATCATGTTTTGTGAAGCATGGCTTTAGTATCAAGTATGTGACCATGAGGTCAAACCCCAGTACCATAAACAAATAAAAACAAACTTGAACGAAAAATACAAACATAAGCTACCAAATGTAATAAACATTTTCCACCAGCTCTTCTCATTTTGGCAATGATCTATACCAAAGATAAGTTACTGAGAGGAAACAAGTATTTGAGGGCGCTGGTGGCTCATGCCTGTAATCCAAGCTACTCAGGAGGCTGACAACTGAGGATTTTGGTTCGAAGCCATCCCAGACAGGAAAGTCCAAGAGACTCTTATCTCCAATTAACCACCAGGAAACCAGAAGTGGCACTGTAGCTCAAGTGGTAGAGCACTTGCCTTTAGCTGAAGAGCTCAGAGAGAGCACCCAGGCCCAGAATTCAAGCCCCATGACTGACCCAAATAAAGTATTTGAGAAACCCATTATTTATTCAGCATTTCTTGCAATGTTACTGGTGTATCTAAACACTTGTACACCATATAAAAAAAGAAAACAGCAATTTCCCCTTATGTTTAGAAGACACATTCCATGCTACCCAGTGTGTGCCTAAAATCACAGATAGGCTCAAACCTTAAGCAACATTAGCAAGTTAATACCTTTCAACTTCTTCCTTAATAGTTTCTCATTTAAGGTTTCTCTTTGAGATACCTGAATTGCCAGAGTATTTCTCCTGCATTCTGTGGCCATTATAAAGCCAAATAAGAATATTTTACTACAAGTACTGTGATACCATGACCACTGTTCTGGGAACCAAAAGAGCCGCTAAAGTGCAGGTAGGACATTCATCAGGACTACACTGGACTAGACCTGGGTCACTACCCAGGCAGAGTGGAGGATGCCATGAGACTCCATTAGGCCACTGGAAGCAGCCTGCAACTTAACACATATGAGGTGATTGTTTTTGGAACTTTCTTTTTAGTATATTCAGATTCTAGTTCATTGAGGGAAATCCTAGGAAGTGAAGCCATGCATCCAAGGGGTGTGCTCTGCTCAGAAGGACAGAGGCAGCTTCACGGAGGTCTGGTTATCAAGCCACAAAAAAAGTAGCAACAGTGAAGAATGTGTTCAAGTCAAGACAAAGGGCATCGTCCTTGGTCACGTGACTACTGCCTAGCCAAAGTAATCTGATCACCAACCACTAGATCAATACATTTGGTGAGAAGTATTTGCCAGTGCTTACACATGTGCTAAGCTCTCACCTGGCCTTCCAGGAAACAGGGTTCTTGGCCACAGGAAAGCACACAGTACAAAGCAGCCATCTTCTCCCAGTCTAGGCTAGTGTTCCACAGGAAAACCACAATAAGTAGGGCTGGTCCAAGAATGCTCGGTAGAGCATCCCAGAACACCAGTCCAGTATCAGGGAACTGGACAGTGACCATAAGGGACAATGAGGTAGCACATCAAACATTTTATTGTATCCTGGCATAAGTAGATAAGCAGATTAAAGAACCTCTTCTCACCAAACATAGATCTTAAAGTCAAAACAAACCCAAAAGAGTCATGCTTATGAGAGAAAAAGTAGACCCATACCTATCAGCACAACAAGTCCAGATATTGAATGCTGAGCAAGTGAAAGAAATGACCGGATAAGTAAACAACCACATAATAGCCTGGAGAAGAGAAAGATTTAGGTCATTTATATGTAGGAAAAGGCATGGTTTCAGATAAAGTCCAAACCTACATATAATTTGTATTTTCTTCAAACCTCTCAACACACACATTTTTTTTTTTACCAATATAGCCACAAACTATCTGATGGCAGTACATTTTATCTTGCTAGCCAGATATGAATTATTTCTATCTGCAGCTGATTTTTTTTAGACATTTCACCATAATTGCCTTAATTTATACCTATAGTTTTGGTTGTAAGTGAATTATGGCTTTCTGTAAGTGTTAATGATTTGAGAGGAAATTGGAATCAAAAATAGCAAGTAATCAATCATTCCTTAATCTGACAGTCTTGAAATTTTCATCATTTCTGCCAGGTTAAGCTTTAGTCCATTCATTGTCTTCAACATTTTGTTTGAAGGAACTTCAATTACATGTTCAATGTCCACAAGAATTCTGATACTTGTGAGATAATCATCTATTCCCTTGCATTGCCAGGTGCCTAGAATTCACACCTCCAAGATCCCCATAGGAGGTACTTGTGTAACTAAAACATTCATCCACAGATTGGGAAGTTATGTAGAAACAGGTTTTTGGAGAGTGTAAGGGAGGATATAGCCCTGGCTAATAATTTTTCTAGGATTTTAGAAAAACAAAGACACTCACATTAGTTATGAATTGCATATAGAAGAAACATTTGGATTGTAAGGGTACCAGTAAGACTTGCTTCTTTAAGAAGCAAAGACACATGTGCTAACCATTTGCATAGAAGACAGTCTGTGATAAGGGAAAGAAAAAGGATGCTGAACTCTCATCAGCTGACTTAGATATCCTTTCAGAACACATGAGTGAAGTGATGTGAAAGGGCATAACACAGATGATTGTAACAGGATTGCTATCATGGCAATACTTTTGGAGAAAAAACAAGTAATCATTTTGTGAGGCACAGTGGAAAGGTCTTGGGCTTCAAGTGGCCAAGGCTAGTTCCTAGCTCTGCCCCTTAACTAGGTAATTGTGGTGGTCCAAGTCTCTAGAGAGGAGGCATTTGGGAATGTAGAGTGTTCTGGGCTGTCATGATCATTGGGAGCTGGGAGGCAAATTCTAGCATCTGATGAGTGAGCTTCAGGAATGTTCAGTTCCTTCATCAGTAGGTCACCCTCACAGGAAGAATTATTGTCTCCAGAAATTTCAGTGGTACTTGTAATTGAGTAAATGATGGGCCATGAGATCCCTGTGGCTCTGTTAACTTCGGTGATGAAAAGAACCTTGTGGATATGAGTAGAATCTTGAGATGGGTAGAGGATCCTGAAGTATTCAGGTATAACCAATGTAATCACAAAAGTCTTTGCCTCAGAAAAAGGCAAAAGAATTAAGTTTTGTGAGGACAGACTCTGTGTGTGTGTGTGTGTGTGTGTGTGTGTGTGTGTGTGTGTGTGTGTACTGGGGCTTGAACCCAGGGCCTGGGCCAAGTTCCTTAATGCTTTCATTCAATCTACCACTTGAGCCACAGCTCCACTTCTGGCTTTTTGCTAGTTAATTGGAAATAAGAACTTGGCCTGCCTGGGTTGCCTTCTAATAGCAATTTTCAGATCTCAGGCTCTTGAGTAGCTATGATTACAAGCATAAGCTCAGCTAAATTCACAATAAAAATTGCAAACTTGTAATTACACATATTTTTATCTTTTGATATAAATGTAATTTTTTAAAGTAAAAGTCAGTTTTATAATCCAAGAATGAATGTCATTCTCAAGGGCTTGGAGCCATCTCTCAAATGTAAAGATAAAGACCCAGGTTCACATCTGTGGAATCTTAGCTTATGTACCTGCTTCCATGGTTTAACTATGTACTTATAAAGCTGTCTTACCTTTCCTCTTAGAGGCAGTGATTTCCAGGTAAGGACGCTATGTGGCCTGCCATAAAACAGACCCTTACACCTGAGATAAAGAAGGCAGGGACCCAGGTCCCCCCCGCCCTGCCCTTCAGGAAGGCATACATGCTGTCAGACAAATATTAATTCCCCAACGTTGGTGTGTGTGTGTGAGAGAGAGAAATGCATCCCTCTGGAAGGAAAGAATGCATTCTGTTGTCTCTCTTTGAAGCAAAGATGGCATTCCTATGTCAAGTTATCTTTGTTTTGTTTTGTTTTTGCCAGTTCTGGGTCTTGAACTCAGGGCCTGAGCACTGTCCCTGGCTTCTTCTTGCTCAAGGCTGCCACTCTACCACTTTAGCCATAGTGCCACTTCTGGATTTTTCTATATATGTGCTGCTGAGAAATTGAAACCAAGGCTTCATGTATAAGAGGAGAGCACTGTACCACTAGGCCATATTCCCAACCCCGAGTTATCTTGTCTCATTTCCCCCCAACTGACATTGTTCCTTTATTAAGCGAAGTAAGTACATGAATGAATATCTCCTATAGTGGCTGTAAGCTTATGACATCTCAATTTCACTAGTCTACTCAGTGGCTTCATTTCTCCTAAAATGACTTTATTCCCATAATTAACTTAATTAATTAATTAATTTTTGCAAGTCCTGGGGATTGAACTCTGGCACTGGGCACTGTTCCTGAGCTTCTTTTGCTCACGACTAGCTCTCTACCATTTGAGCCACAGTGCCACTTCTGGATTTTTCTGTGTATGCGGTACTGAGAAATTAAACCCAGAGCTTCATGCATGCCAGGCAAGCACTCTACCACTAAGCCACACCCCCAGCCCCTTTTCTTCCTATCTGTCTCACGGTTCTGTCCCCTTGTCCTCCACACCTGGCCATCAGACAAATTGCTTGTGTATCCCAGAATTGTGGTGTGTGTGTGTGTGTGTGTGTGTGTGTGTGTGTGTGTGTGAGTGTATGTGTACCAGAACTGGGGTTTGAACCCAGAGCCTGGTCATTTTCCCTTAGCTTTTTCCCTCAAGGCTGGTGCTCTACCAGTTGAACCACAGCTCCACTTCTTGGCCTATTTGCTGGTTCCTGGGAGATAAGAGAGAAAGGCAGAGTTTCCTGCATCATCTTGCTTTGAACCACACTTAGACCCCAGCCTCCTGGGGAGCTAGGATGACAGGCTTGAGCCACTGACACCCAGCTCGGGGTTTTATTATTGTTGCTATTATTGTCTTATTTTTCCCTAATTTGAGTGAACCAAAAATCATGCCTAGATTTTTGTTGTGGATTTTTTTGGGGGGGGACTTGAACTCAGGGCATGGATGCTGTCTGTGAGCTCTTTCGCTCAAGGCTAGCACTCTACCACTTTGAGCCACAGTTCCACTTATAGTTTTCTGGTGTTTCATTGGAGACAAGATTCTCACAGACTTTCCTGCTGGGGCTGGCTTTGAACTTCGATCTTCAGGTCTCAGTCTCCTGAGTGGCTAGGATGACAGGCATGAGGAAGAATGAATTCTTGAGCCCTAGTGTCAAGTGTAAGTGCGATAAGAGGTAGGGAGAGGCAGGGCAAACTGTTCCTGCACTATGAGGACAATGAAACCCTAGCAAAACTTAGCCCTCTTGAATGGCACACTGTGGCAAATGTCCACCCTGTTCCTAAATTTATCACACATAGCCAAATGAAGCCTTGGACTGAAGATGAATAGACTCCTTTTTTCACTTTCTCAGATTTAGGGAAGAAATCAGCCAGTAAATGGCAGCTTCCTTGGAGAACAGAAATTGGCAGAGAGGCAGCTGACTTAACTAAAGGAATATGACAGGCAAACACAGTTGCCTTTATTTTTGTAAAAACAAAAACAAAAACAAACAACTACTCTACCATTTGCGCCACAGCATAACATCTGGTTTTCTGGTGGTTCTCTGGAGATAAGAGTGTTACCAACTTTTCTTCCTCCAGCTGGACTTGAACCACGATCATCCAGATCGCAGCCTCCTGCGATCTGCTCATCTTTCTCAGGACTACAGATACAGAATGTGCCTGGCTACTGGAATGGGAAACTGACCTGCCCTGGGTCAGCCAACCTTTGTGTCTTCGTATCCAGATTCTAGACCTATTGATTGATGTGTCTCCAAGAATTGAGTCCAGAGGCCTGGAGGGAGAAGTAAACTGGCTAAGATTTATGGAGCATATCAGCAGAGCGGCAGCCACATGGGAAGGGTGCCTCCCAAGGAAGGACTCCCTGGTCTGTGTCCTGCAAGGCTCAACAGGATGTCTCTAGGAAACATCCATGTGACTGACATTCAAGCTCATTGGACAGTCTAGGGGTTGAGGGCACATGAATCAGTCTCCAGAACCAACCCAGAGGCTCTGTGCAACCTGCCTGAGCTTTCCAAGTATCCTTTAGCCCCGTTGATTGGATGCCCGCTCCTGCACCTGCCTCCTGGGTATCATCTGGTAATGAATGCTGTTTAAGTACAATTCCTCCTGGGGCAGTGGGCTGGAACCCAATGCAAAGTTTACTCCATGATCTCTCAGCCATGTGTGGGTTCTAAAGTTTACACCACAGATATTTCTAGAAGAGAGACCAGATAAAATATTAAAATTTCCTATTTTTTTATTGTGAAGTAAGATGACTAGAGCTAACCATAGTATCCTGTGTATTTCAAAAGCTAGGTAAAAGGATGTTGAGTGCTTTAATTACAGAGAAATATGGTGGCCGGGTACAGTGGTATGGACCTGTAACCCTGGCTACATGGTTTTTATTGGTAAGAGAATTGCTTTCGGTCCAAACATGAGACTCTGAGAAATAAGTAAAGCAAAAAGGGCTGGAGCTGGTAGCTTGCTAGTTTACCAGGAAAGAGGCCCTGAGCTGTGTGTGTGTGTGTGTCTGTGTGTGTCAGAGAGAGAGAGAGAGAGAGAGAGAAAGGGAGAGAATACGTTTGAGAGAGAGAATGTTTGTGAGAATGTTTGACAGACAGCTATGTTTAATGGTATAGAACCATCATTCACCTCATTATACATGCTAATTAAAAAATAACTTAAGCCAAGTGCTGATGGCTCATGCCTATAACCCTAGTGACTCTGGAGGCTGAGATCTGAGGATCCAGGTTTTAAGTTATCCAGGTATATCTCTGACAGACTCTTTATCTCCAATTAAACTTCAAAAATCCAAAAGTTGAGACATGGCTTAAATTGGAGACTGCCAGCCTTGAGCAGAAAAAAATCAAGTGTGAGAGTGAGGCTCTAAGTTCAAGTTACATTACTGGCACCAAAAAGGAAAAAAAAAGAAAAAGATTTCATACAAGTACAAGCACATGTCAATTTAGGTAATTTTTCTTCCTTCCTTATTATACAAATTTAAAACCCAAATTAAAAACTGCCTCCAAGTAGTGCAAAAATAGCTCAATGGAACAGACCTAACAAGCTTGGAATAAACTTTAATGCATTATTTAAAAGTTTGGCCTATATTAAGAAAGATATCATAAATTCCTGAAGAAAAGCAATTTGTGTGTGTGTGTGTGTGTATGCGCGTGCATACACATGCACGTGCATGAGTGCTAGGATAATTACCTAATTATTTTGAGACATAATAAAAGTCTATCATAATACCCAGTGCTCACTGGAATCAATTTCAGATGGGTTAAATAATCTGTTATTAAAGTTGGAACAACAATTGGGCCACTCATGGCTCATGCCTATCATCCAAGCCACTTAGGAGACAGCAATCTGAGGATTCAAATTCAAAGCCAATCTAGGGCAGGAAAGTCCAGGAGACTTGCTACCAATTAATCACATGCGCAAAAGGCAGTGGGCTGGGAATGTGGCTTTGTGGTAGAATGCTTGCCTAGCATGCATGAAGACCTGGGTTCGATTCCTCAGTACCACATAAACAGGAAAAGCGGATGGCTCAAGTGGTAGCATGCTGGTCTTGAGCAAAAGAAGCTCAGGGACACAGCCCAAGCCCTGAGTTTAAGTCCCAGGACTGGAAAAAAAAAAAAAAAAAGCTGGCAGAGGAGGTGTGGCTCAAGTGGTGGAACACTAACCTTGAACAAAAAACCTAAGTGAGAGTGTCCAGGCCCTGAATTCAAGCCCCAGATCTGATACAAAAATAAAAGATGAAAGTGGAAAAATGGCAAATATCTAATGTTTAATGCCTTGATGAGCTTGAAGACATGTTAGGGCTGAGGACTGCAGCAGATCCATGGTAGAATATTCTGTCTAGCAATCGTGACACTGTGGGTTTGATCTCCAGTACTGCAAAAGAGTAATGATGATAGTGATAATAATAATAATAATAATAATAATAATAATAAAGATTTTTTTTAAAGTCACTGAGGGCTGGGAATATGGCCTAGTGGCAAGAGTGCTTGCCTCATATACATGAAGCCCTGGGTTCGATTCCCCAGCACCACATATATAGAAAACGGTGAAGTGGTGCTGTGGCTCGGCAGAGTGCTAGTCTTGAGCAAAAAGAAGCCAGGGACAGTGCTCAGGCCCTGAGTCCAAGGCCCAGCACTGCAAAAAAAAAACCCAAAAAGTCACTGAGGCGCCAACCCTTCACGTTTTCTCTCAGCCCAGCTACTCAGGAGACTGGGATCTGAAGGCCAAGGCTCACAGCCAGTGCTGGCAGGAAACTGGGAGGCTTACCACCAAATAATCACCGAAAAATTGGAAGTAGAGCCACATCTTCTTCTTTTTTTTTTTTTTTTTTTTTTTTTTTTTGCCAGTCCTGGGGCTTTGGACTTGGGCCTGAGCACTGTCCCTGGCTTCCTTTATGCTCAAGGCTAGCACTCTGCCACTTGAGCCACAGCGCCACTTCTGGCCGTTTTCTGTATATGTGGTGCTGGGGAATTGAACCCAGGGCTTCATGTATATGAGGCAAGCACTCTTTGCCACTAGGCCATATCCCCAGCCCCGAGCCACATCTTCTTGATAGCCAATAGGAACTGACATCTGGGGGTCGTAGCCAATCAGAAATGGAGAACCTAAATCAGCCAATCAGCGCAGTCTGTTCCTTTGGGCATCTGGCATGCTGCCCTGGATATGGGAGAGCTGACTATTACCATAGCCTGGTCCTGGGGCGGGTGGAGCTGAGTCTACAAGCTCCTCCCATCTGTTCTTCCCGCCAATCAGTAGTGTGAATGCAGGTGGGGCATAGGAGTGGGCCTTGTTAGCTACTCACTTCTGGGCATCAGCCAATAGAAACAGAAACTGTTCAACCTATCAGTCTCGCTCTTCTTCTAGTCTCCTGAGCTACCTTAGAAATGGGTAGGGCGAATCCAAAGGCAGGGGGGAGTGTCGAGCTCAGGGTCGGCTTGCGCTTGCGCACGTCCGCGCTGTAGGGCTGGTCTCTCCCCCTCCCTAGCCCGGACCAGTGGACCCGCCCGCAGGAGGAGGCAGAGCTGCCGGGAGCCGCGGGAGTCGTGAAGTGAATTCGCTGGCTTCTGTCCTACCGAGGATCTGGTGAGGAACCCGGACCTTTCAAGGGCTTGTTTCCCAGTTTGGTGTCTCCGTCAACCGCCTCAAGTATCGGGCAACACCCCGGTCGCTCTTTAGGCCTGGATATCCGCCTTTCTCCTCAAACTCTGCTCCGTGTGGCCTGGAGCTGAGGCCCACCGGTCCCCGGACCCGGGTGAAGCGGGGTGGGGAGGTGGGGAGAAGGAACGCGGGCTGCGCCGCTGTGGACCCCCAGCCCTGGCCCGCTGTGTGACACGGGCGGGGTGAGATGGTGGGGTGAGATGGTGGGGTTTCCGGGGGACCCCAAGCCATTTCCAGCCCCATGGAGGTTCATGCACGCCAGCCTGCAAAGGAGCCCCCAGTGAAGAGAGTCCCTGTTGTGTGCTGAGGAAAGTCCTCCCTCAGAAAGGTCCGGTCTGCTACACAGAGATGGATGTATCCCCCCTCCTCTCACTGTTAATAACAGGTGCGGGCCCTCTGGAAGCTTCCAGGAAGGTGGGGAGTGAGGTGGGTTTTTTTGTTTTGTTTTGGTGCGTTTTTTTTTTTTGTCAGTCCTGGGAATTGAACTCAGGGCCTGAGCACTGTCCCTGGCTTCTTTTTGTTCAAGGTTAGCACTCTAACACTTGATGCACAGCACCACTTCCGGCTTTTTCTGTCTATGTGGTGCTGAGGAATCGAACCCAGGGATGTATAAGGGGCAACTACTCCACCACTAGGTCACATTCCCAGCCCTGAGCTTCCAGTTAATTGCAATCACCTGTTCTCTCACTGTTTTGCGTGTGAGTGTGAAATTCACATACTTGCCATTAGCTCTTACTTGGCTCCTGGGGCGGGTTTCAGATGCCTTTTTAAGTGAATTTAAAGAGACTCAATAGACAAAACAGAAAGAGAGACAGCAATATATTCTTAGAAAGCAAGGAAGACTAGCCAGGAGCTACACACATTGGTTAGAAAAGTTGCAAAGAAATGTAAGGAGGTGAAAAGGGAGAGTTAGGGCCTGGTAATGTGGCCTAGGGGTAGAGTGCTTACATAGCATGTATGAAGCCCTGGGTTCAATTCCTCAGTACCACATATGCAGAAAAAGCTGGAAGTGATGCTGTGGCTCAAAGTGGTAGAAAGCTAGAAGCTCAGTGAGAGAGTTCAAGCTCCAGGCAAAGGGAGAGCCACCTGGGTGACTGTTTTTGGGGAGTAGAAAGAATTGTGGAGATAGATTATGGGAGGGTTCCTTGGATGGTGGGTGCTGACTGTAGAATGCCCCTCTATAGTTTCATTTCCTGCAGCTTTCTGTATTTGAGTTAATTTTCCAGGTAAGAAGTTACAGTTGCTTTTTTGGTATGTGTGCACACATGCCAGTACAGGGCTTGAACTCAGGGCATGGATGCTGTCCCTTTGATTTTTTCTGCACTCAAGGCTTGGTGCTCTGCCACTTGAGCTACGCCTCCACTTCTGTCATTTTGCTAGTGAGTTGGACCTAATTCAGGAGCTGGCGCTGGTGCCTCTTGCCTATAATCCTAGCTACTCAGGAGAATGAGATCTGAGGACCATGGTTGAGAGCCAGTGAAAAGCCAGAAGTAGAGCTGTGGCTCAGGTGGTAGAATGCTAGCCTTGAGCACAAAATCTCAGGGACAGCAAGCAGGACCTTAAGTAAAAGTCCAGAACAAAAGAAAAAAAAATCTCCAGGACTTTCTTATCCAGGGTGGCTTGAAACTAGGAGCTTCAGATCTCAGCCTCCTGAGTAACTAAGGGTCACAGGTATGAGACACTGGTGCCTGGCTACAAGTTTTTTTTTCCCCTCTTCCTTCTAGTCTTGGGGAATTGAATTGAGCCCATAACCTTACACCTTTCTAGGAAAGCACTCTACTACTGAGCTACATCTCTAGCCAAAGATCTTATTGAAAGAAAATTGAGTATTTATGACTTGCCGTTTTATTAGTCTTGTTCATTATATCATTACATATGGACCTTATTATCTATAATTATGTTTATTATTATCTATAATTATGAATGGGATTTATAAACACCTTATTTGTATATTGAGCTAATTCACACATTTATTTGAATAGTTGCATATGCATCCACACATCATCCAACTTGTATCTCTCAGCATCATTTCTGTTTTCTTTTTAGGAGCTAAAGATGCTTTCTTACCCTCTGAGAGGAGTCAACCCAGCAATGGAAAATTTCATTCTCTGTGAGGATTGGCAGGGGAAATAAGACAATTGTCTATAAAGGGTAGCAGAAGGGAACAATCAACTTTGTGGCCATCCTTTGTATGGAAAAGTGCAAAAGACCAGAAATTACCAACTGGGTAAATCTGCTGTGTTTCCATCTGCCTTGGGAGAGGCAGCGCTCTGATCAGAAGAGCAACTAGCATAATGCCCAGTGTGCTAGCAGATACCTGTAATCCCAGCAAGTTCAAGGATATCTAGTTAGACCCCGTCTCAAAAAACCAAAGGCTGAGAATGTAGCTCAGTGGTAGAGCCCTTGGTCCAGCATGCATAAGACCCTGGGTTTGATACTCACAAAACAGAACGAGAGAGAAAAACAAGTTAATAAATGAGGCCATTGGACCGGGCACCGTGGTTCATCCCTATAATCCTAGCTACTCAAGAGCTGGCATCTGAGGATCTCGATTCAAAGCCAGCCAGGGCAAGAAAGCCCTGGAGATTTTGTTATTGTTGTTGGTCATGGGTCTTGAACTCAGGGTTTTGTGCTTTCCTTCCACTTTTTCACTCAAGGCTGGTGCTCATCATTTGAATCCCACCTTCACTTCTGGGTTTGCGCTGGTGAATGGGAGAGGAGAATCTCTTTCCATTTGTGTGCCTGGGCATCAAACTGGGAACTTCAGAGCTCAGCCTCCCAAGTAGCCATAGCTAACAGGCATGTTTGTAAAGATTGTTAGCATGTTTCCCTATGGCCAGCGTTCCTCAGCCTCCTTTCTAATGTCTGGAAATAAATAAACTGCATCATTAAAAAAAATCTCCTGGGCTGGGGATATGGCCTAGTGGCAAGAGAGCCTGCCTCGTATACATGAGGCCCTGGGTTCGATTCCCCAGCACCACATATACAGAAAACGGCCAGAAGTGGCGCTGTGGCTCAAGTGGCAGAGTGCTAGCCTTGAGCAAAAGGAAGCCAGGGACAGTGCTCAGGCCCTGAGTCCAAGGCCCAGGACTGGCCAAAAAAAAAAAAAATCCCCTAATTACACAGTCAAGTAGGTTTTATGATCAAGAGTTCAACAACTTTTTTTCTCCCCTCTTCCCATTAGGTCCGTCTCACATATGAAATTAAGCACAAGAATATTGTGACTTTTTATGAATGGTACAAGATCAGCAATCACCTGTAGCTCATGGTAGAGCTCTGCACAGACGAGAGTGGGTGCCAGGTCTTGTGAGAATTGCTGTGAACGTATTTATACCACAATCTAGCATATTCCTTGAGCAGATCACTGACCCTTGTGGTGTTCTTCATGTGTGAACAGATTAGGAAGAATGGGAGCCCAGCACAGGCCTGTAATCCCAGCTGCTCATGAGGCTGAGAGCTGAGGATCCTGGTTTGAAGCCTGCCTGGGCAGATAAATCTGAGAGACTCTTCCAATTAACTTACCAGAAGCTGGAAAGGGAGATGTGACACAAGTGGTAGAGCTCCAGCCTTGAGAGGAAAAGCTAAGGGATAGCTCCCAGACCCTGAGCTTAAGTCCCAGTACTGGCACATGCACAGTCAGAAATCCATCTCATCTTTGATGAAGATCTGCACTGTTTTTTAAGGAAACAATCATAATGGCAGCTAATACTTAAATATCCTGTGAAACTGTGATTAATTAAAGGACTATTGAGCCAGATACCAGTGCTCACACCTGTAATTCCAGCTACTCAGGCTGAGATCTGAGGATCGTGGTTTGAAGCCAGCCCTGGTGGAAAGGTCCATGAGACTCTTGAACTCCAATAAAATATTCAGAAAAAGCCAAAAGTGGCACTGTGGCCCAAGTGGTAAAGTGCTAGCCTTGAGCACAAAGAGGCCCAGGGACAGTGCCCAGGCCCTGGGTTCAAGCCCCAGGCCTGGCAAAAAAAAGGACTGTTGATTATAAGTACTTTAATATTAAGGAGGGAATGAGGGAAAGATTCAAACCCCCATGCCAGACTCAGAGCAGACTTATCAATAATTTCCATCTCACACCTTCAGTGTCTACCAAGAAAGGATGGTTCCTACTTTCAACCCTCTTAGGTTAAAACAATTCCTTTCAAGTTGAATTCTGGTTGGCTCACATCTATAAATCCTAGCTACTCAGGAGTATATCTGAGGATCACAGTTCAGAGCTAGCCTAGGGTAGAAAAGTACAGTCAGTGAGATTCTCTCTGCCAAGAGCTGGAAGCATGGCCCAAAGGGTAGAGCACCAGCCTTGAGCAGAACAGCTAAGCAAAGGTGTGAGGTCCTGAGACAAATCGCAGTGCTGGCACATATTGCCCCCCCCCCAAATTATAAGACAGAGCCTCATCCACCCTACAATTTTTTTCGCCAATCCTGGGGCTTGAACTCAGGGCCTGGGCACTGTCTGGTCTGCTTTTGCTCAAGGCTAGCATTCTACCACTTGAGCCACTTCTGGCTTTTTCTGTGTATGTGGTACTGAGGACTCCAACACTGGGCTTCATACATGCTAGGCAAGCACTCTACCACTATTCCACATTCCTAGCACATACCCTTCATGTTTATAGTTTGTTACTATTATTATTATTGTGGAAAGGAGAAATGCACTTGAGAAAAGGTTGAAGAGATTTGAGCTAGCAAATGTCACCACCTAGTGGCCATTTCATGTCACAGTAGTATCTTTGCACAGTTTGCTGGGAATCCAGTGAAGAAGATGGATGTGTCAGTTGCCACCTTGGTTTTTAGCTTGAAAGTTTTTATATTTTAGCAGTAGTGGGGGGGGGGCATGCAAATGGAACTACACACCTGTAGCTCGCACCCATTGTCCTAGCTACTCAGGAGGTAGAGATCTGAGGATCATGGTTCAAAACCAGCCCAGGCAGGAAAGTCTTTAAGACTCTTTTCTCCAATAAACTTCCTAAAAGAAGAAAAGAAAAAACTGGAAGCTGGGCACTGTGGCTCAAGTGGTAGAGGACCAGCCTTGAAGAAACAAAGAAGCACAGGGACAGCCTCCTGGTCCTGAATTCAGACCCTAGGACCAACAATAATCAAAGCAGTAAGTTTGCATACTTCTATGTATACATTGAATAATGAAGGACCATCAAATATTGAGACAGTTTAACTGCTAAGGAGGCTTGAGATCTGAGAATTGAGGTTCAACACCAGTCCAGGCTGATAAATCAGAGAGGCACTTCCCCCCACCCCGCCAGTCTTGGGGCTTGAACTCGGCCTGGGCACTGCCACTTAATTAGTTAATTTATTTTTTTTTTTTTGCACTGGCTGCCTTTGAACTGTGATCTTCAGATCTCAGCTTCCTTGAGTAGCTGGGATTACAGGTGTGAGCCATGGTACCCAGCTTTACTCTTTTGTTAATATGGTGGTGGGTTATGAAGGTGACTTATACTCAACGCCTTACAGGTGGCTCCTGAGAGACAGTTATTGCTCAGGACAAAAACTTTCTGGAAGATGTCGTCAGAGCGTTTGGTGCTGACGTGATTGCTGGATGACACCATCTCCACACCCTAGGCTTTGTGTTTTGTGACATTTCCCTAGGCAAGGTAAGCCACTAATTTTCATTTCCTAACTGCTTACCTCTCAGCTTACAGATTTTTTTCCCCTGCCCTGTTCTGGAGTGAACACAGGGTCTGGGCTCTGTCCCTGAGCTTTTGTACTCAAGGCTGGCGCTCTAGCACTTGAGCTACAGTGCCACTTTCAGCATTTTCCTAGTTCTTTGGAAAGAATAATCTCATGGACTTTTCTGCCCAGGCTGGCTTTGAACTGTGATCCTCTGTATCTCAGCCTCCTGAGCAGCTAGGATGATAGTCATGAGCCACCTTTGCCCGACTCTTTATTATTATTACTTTTTGTGTGTGTTTAACTTTGTGATTTGCAACTATAACCAGAAAGGGAGTTTCAGTATTATGTGTGATTACCTTGGCTTCCTCCTGTTTAGTAGCAGAACCATCATGGCATATTCTGAGTTCCAAGATTCCAGGGAATTTTTGAACAGCCCTCAGTTGACAAGCAACAGGTCCAAGGAGTGGCCAGCAAATGTGCTGCTCTTTCAGACTATGTTAGCTTTTTAAAAAACATTTAAAATTTTTATTTTTTGTCAGTTGTAGGCCTTGAATTCAGGGTCTGGGTGCTGCCTTTTGCTCTTTTACTGAAGGCTAGCCCTCAACCACTTGAGTCACAGCACTACTTCTGGTTTTCTGGTGGTTCATTGGGCATAAGAATCCCACAGACTTTCCTCAAGCCCCAGGACCAGCACAAATAAAAAATATGCACTGAGAAAAGAGTAATGGCAAGCCAATAAATGAAATAATGTTCATAGTTATAAAACTGAAAGTTGTTCTATGATCTTCATTGTTTTTCTTATTAGGATTGATAATTGTTATTATGTACTCATAGTTGATTTTTGTTTTGGTAGCATTTAACATTTTTTGGGGGTTTGAAAAGGTCATACAAGAAGGTTACCATGTAATATGTCTATCTCTGTCCAGTGTTTTTTTTTTTTTAATTGGCTGTGGGGCTCAAACTCAGAGTCTGGGTGCTGTCCCTGAGCTTCTTCTTCGTTGTTTTTTTGTTTTTGTTTTTTTGATGCTAATAAAAATGTAATTGAGAAAAACAAAACAAAGGACAAAACACAAGGAAACTAGTTTTCCATACATGAGAACTGGGAGGAAGGTTAGCCTCTGAGGAAGTATTCCCTTGCTATTCTACAATGTCCCTGTGTCAGAAATACTCCCACCAACCAAGGGAAGGAATGCCTTTATCTACAAGGATAGGGAGGATAGGGAGATATAGGCAACACCTTAGCATTTGTAAACATTTGTTTTTGTTTGTTTTTTTGCCAGTAGTGGTGCTTGAACTCTGGGCCTGAGCACTGTCCCTGGCTTCTTCTTTTTTTTTTTTTTCTCAAGGCTAGCACTCTACCACTTGAGCCACAGCACAACTAACTTCTGGGTTTTTCTGTATATGTGGTGCTGAGGAATCGAACTCAGTGCTTCATGTATACGAGACAAGCGCTCTATCACTAGGCCATATTATCAGCTTTTACATTTTTTTGCCAGTCTTGGGGCTTGGACTCAGGGCCTGAGCACTGTCCCTGGCTTCTTTGCTCAAGGCTTTCGCTCTACCACTTGATCCACAGCACTACTTCTGGCTCTTTTTATATATGTGCTGATAATGAATCGAACCCAGTGCTTCATGCATGCTAGGCAAGCACTCCACCACTAATCCACATTCCCAGCCCCCTGAGCTTCTTTTGCTCAAAGCTAGCACTCTACAACTTGAACCACAGTGCCACTTCTGGCTTGTTTTGCGTGGTTCATGGGAGATAAATAGTCTCACAGACTTTTCCTGCCCTGACGCCTCAAAAGTGCGCTCTAGATGTCAGCCTCCTGGGTGGCTAGGATGACAGGTGTGAGCACTGGTGGCTTTGATTGTGGTTGTGATCACAAAGAGTGGAGGAGTTACGGGCGTTGATTTTGCCCCTCTCTAAACCCTTTTCCTCTGCTTCTTTCCTGTCCCAGCAAAGAAGTTGCTGTGTCTGAAAGAGTAGGACTGGAATGAGTTCCTGCAGTAAGGCTGCTGGCAGATAGACTCCACTGAGAAGACCGTGGTGGCCTTCCCCACCAAGCTCAACCTCCTGTGGTGTTTGTGTATGGTGGTGACTCACCAGGACATTGTCACACACCTCCTCTACTCCCCTTGGTAGGTCCTGGGCAGAACATTCTAGTGCCTTGTTTTGGTGCCAGTACTAGGGCTTGACCTTTTAGCCTCATGTCCTCCCTAGGCTTTCTTGATCCTGAACTACTACTGCTTGAGCCTCATCTATGCTTCCAGCTTTTTTGTGGCATAATGTGGGATGAGAGTCTCTTGGTTGTGTCTGCTTGAGCTGGCTTCGAACCAGGATCTTTTGATCTCAGCTTCTAGAGTAGCTGGGATTACAGGCGTGAGCCACTAGGTTCTGCATTGATCTTTCTCTGCATCCTGCATCCCTGGCTTCTTCCCGCTCAAAGCTAGCACTCTGCCACTTGAGCCACAGCGCCGCTTCTGGCCGTTTTCTGTATATGTGGTGCTGGGGAATCGAACCTAGGGCCTCGTGTATCCGAGGCAGGCACTCTTTGCCACTAGGCTATATCCCCAGCCCCTTGGCTGTTCCTTTTTAAGTGGTGGTTCGTGGACTGAATGTACAAAGTTTAATTTTTATTCTAGTTCCACCTGCTCACCCAACATTTAAGAATCACTCCAAACTGGGATGTGTATGTACATGTAAAGTGTGGCTCACCATTTTAGGAAGTTACTGCAGCCTGTGTGATGCCACAAGTGCACTCCTAAATGAGCACATACTCTGACGTGGGCCATTTCTGGAGACTTCTTAATTATAAACTTCAAAAGTTAAAAGAGAGTCATTATCCTGAATGTTCTAAATACAAGTTGAGATTATGGGGAGTTGTAGAAACTTGAAGAATGGTTGTGTATTTGATGTGAAAAAGATCAGTCATTCTATGTGCCAGAAGTGGGATTTGAACTCGGGACCTCTTGTCCATTCAAGTCTCGTACTAGAAGATGTGAGCCACACCTCTACGTCTGGCTTTTTGCTGGCAATTTGGAGACAAGTCTCTCAGATTTGTCTTCCCTGGGGCTGGCTTCAAACCTTGGTCCTCAGATCTCAGCCTCTTGAGGTTGACAGGCATGAGCCGGCAGAGCAGGTGTTATTTACAGTCTTAATGGGATTGTGATCTACAGGTCTCCTTTCCCACCCCCCCCCCTTTTTTTTGTAGCACTGTGTTTTGCACTCATGAGCTAAACTTGTGGCTTTTTTTATATTCATTGATTTTTGAATGAAATGTTAACTGTATTCTTTGGGTTGTCCTGGATTGTGATCTGCTTGTTTGTGCCTCAGAAGAATGTAGGATGGCAGGTGAAAGCCACCACTGCCTGGCTCCTCTTGGTTTTTGTAGGTGCAGCATGCCAGGTGGAAAAGCACAAGTAAGGTCAAGCATTAGAAGGTTCTGGTAGCCTTTGCAACTGAAGAAAATGACTACATTCCCCCACCGTTCTCCAGCCTCGACTTCTCACCCTTTGTCTCATGGACATCTTTAGCTTTGAAGGCCTTCCTTGGCACTTCCTGCCTCCCTGCCTGCTTTTCCATGCCTGTGTTCTGTGCTCTCTCTTGTGTAGATGCTTGACAGTAGCTTAGATGATTGCTTTGCTTGCCTCTCTTACCACCGAGATCCAGGATAATGTGCCTGTCATTGAGGTCTTTTTCTTTTTCAATTTTTGCTGGTCTTCAAGTTTGAATTCAAGGCATTGTGCTTACTCGACAGGCGCTTTACCACTGTGTCATACCTCTAGTCCTTTGTGTGTTGGTTATTTTTTAGATAGGATTGATTTATGGCTGATCCAGCCAGCCTGTGATCCACCTTTTTTTTTTTTTTTTTTTAACTTCAGGACTGTGATCTGCCTTTTTTTTTTTTTTTCACAGAACACATTTATTTCAGTTTTTTAAAATATCAGGCATATGAAAATAATCTGAATGTTTGGATGTACCAAAAGATCTGCCTGTTTTTACTTCACATGTAGCTTGGAGGGCTTGCCTGTGGCTGGATACACAATACTGCAATACTGCCCCTAGCCATTGGGAGTCTCATGCACTTTTTGCCTGGGCTGGGTTAGAACTCTTATCCTTGAAATCTCTGCCTCTCAAGTAGCGAAGATTACATTATTGAATCATGCCCAGTCTTTTTTTTTTTTTTTTTTTTTTTTTGCCAATCCTGGGCCTTGGACTCAGGGCCTGAGCACCGTCCCTGGCTTCTTTTTGCTCAAGGCTAGCACTCTGCCACCTGAGCCATAGCGCCCCTTCTGGCCATTTTCCATATACATGGTGCTGGAGAATGGAACTGAGAGCCTCACGTGTAGGAGGCAAGCACTCTTGCCACTAGGCCCTATGCCCAGCCCCATGCCCAGTCTTAAATTATTTATTGGCCCCAGTATTTAATTGCCCCCACATCTATTTTTTACTCTTTTTGTCCTGGTCTTCTGGCTTGAACTGGCTTGAACTGCCTGGGCACTGCCTCGAAGCTTTTCTCTTGAGGCTAGTGCTCTACCACTTGAGCTTCATTGGTCGTCATGTGCTATTCTTCCACCCGATTGACTCTCATGGGTTGTTATGCTTTGTCCTTTGCACCGGGAGTTTCTCATAAGTGAAAATTGAGAAGAATCCCAAGGCCTTTATGGGAAAGAGGAAGGACTTGGGGAAAGGAGAGGATTTTTGTTGTGCTGTGGCTGAAGGTTAGGAGTTTGTGGAGGAAATGCTGAGCTTAGTTGGAGCTGTCCAGTGGATGGAAAAGAGGAAGACACAGCTTGTGCTCTGAAAGAAGGAGTGCTCCTGACTGGGTGATCAGCAATGGCAGAGGCCATGGTGCCTTTGCTTTGGAGATGGGGTTTCGGGGTCCTTTGTTTTTTCAAAGTGCTTCTCCAGCCCTTGTTTCTTCCCTTTCCCCATACTGAACAAAGAGAATGAGAGTAGATTACTTTTTTCTTCTTTTTTTATGTGTGTGTGTGTGTGTGTGTGTGTGTGTGTGTGCGTGCGTGCATGCGCACACGTGCTGTGGGGTCTGGGCACTATCCCTGAGCTTCTTTTGCTCAAGCTTAACAATCTACCACTTTGAGCCACAGCACCACTTTTTGGTTTTCTGGTGGCTAATTGGAGATAAGAGTTTCATGGGCTTTACTGCCCAGGCTGGCTTTTAACTGTGATCCTCTGATCTCAGCCTCCTGAGTAGTTAGGAAGATAGGTTTGAGCTACCGGCACCTGTCTTTCATATCCATTTTTAAGAAATACAAGTAAACCTGTGGCAAGGTAATTTCATATAAGAATTCCTGATTTTCAAACTATAGGATCATTATTGATGGTACGTGTGTGTGTGTGTATGTGTGTGTGTACATGTGTGCATGAGTATGTGTGTACATGCATAGGTAATGAGGCTTGAAATCAGAACCTCCAGCATTCATTTGGCTTTGTCTGATCACTGGTGCTCTACCACTTGAGCCTTGCTTCAACCTCCAGCTTTTTGCTGGTTAGTTGGAGATATGACTTTCAAGGGGCTTTCTTGTCTGGGCTGGCTTTGAACCTCGGTTCTCAGATCTCATCCTCCTGAGTAGCTGGGATTACAGGTGTGAGCTACCAACTGGTTTCCTCTCCACCCTTTTGAAGGTAGTTTTTAGCAGATTTCATTATTCCATTTCCTTACATAAATTACTTTAATTATCTTCAACTTCATTTCCCTCTTTTTCCTGATTCCCCTTCCTGGTGATTCTCATTCCCTGCAAATCCTGTGTTCCACTCATGCTACAGAAAAAGCAGTGATGCCAGTTTTAGTTTGTGCATGTGTTTTTGTGTGCGTTAGAAAATTGGAGTTTTACACAGGCAATCTGTTGCCATATTTTCCCCTTTATTTTTTATTTTAATTTTTTAATAATAATTACATATTTATTGTCAAAGTGATGTACAGAGGGGTTACAGTTTCATACCTAAGGACATGGGTATATTTTTTGTACTATTTGTTATCTCCTCCCTCTCTCCCCTCATCCTTTCCCTCTCCCCTCATGAGTTGTTCAGTTGGTTTACACCAAATGGTTTTGCAAGTATTGCTTTTGGAATCATTTTTCTCTTTATCCTTTGTCTCTCCATTTTGATATTCCAGTTAACTTCTCTAGTTCTAATACCAGTATATTCAGTATCCAGGGCACTCAGATGAGATAAAGTGATAGCATGTGGAGAAGCACAGGAAAGGGATACAAGAGGATCATCAAGAACAGACACTACGGTTTCACATGGCATGTCGAGAGTAATTACAACAGTGAAATAACACTCGTTTCCATAACATGGAGTTCATTTCACTTAGCATCATCTTATCTATGCATATGGGTATAGCTGTTGGGCTCTCGTGATGCTCTGCTGTGACTAGCCTAAACCTGTGCTAATTATTCCCTATGAGGGAGACCATAGAGTCCATGTTTATTTGGGTCTGGCTCACTTCACTTAGTATAATTTTTCCCCAGTTCTTCCATTTCCTTATGAATGGGGCAATGTCATTTTTTTGTAATATATATTTTTTTATTATCAAACTGAATTACAGAGAGGTTACAGTTTCATACATTAGGCATTGGATACATTTCTTGTACTGTTTGTTACCTCGTCCCTCATTCCCCCTCCCCCCTCCCTCTTTCCCTTCCCCCTCCCCCCCATGAGTTGTTAAGTTGTTCAGTTCATTTTCACCAAACAGTTTGTAAGTATTGGTTTTGTAGTTCTTTGTTTTTTTTTTTTTTTTGTTTTTTGTTTTTTTTACCCTGTGTCTCTCGATTTTTGTATTCCCTTCCAATTTCCTGGTTCTAATACCAGTATACCCAGTTTCCAATATACTCAGATAAGATACAGAGATAGTGTAGGTACAACCACAGGAAGGTGATACAGGAATATCATCAATAAAAGAGGCAACAGTTACATATGGCACGTTGAAAGTATTTACAACTGTGATATAACAATCGTTTCCATAACATGGAGTTCATATCACTTAGCATTATCTTATGTGTTCATAAAGGTATAGCTATTGGGCTCCTGTGATACTCTGCTGTGACTTGCCTAAACCTGTGCTAATTATTCCCTGTAAGGGAGACCATATAGTCCATGTTTCTTTGGGTCTGGCTCTGCTGTGACTTGCCTAAACCTGTGCTAATTATTCCCTATAAGGGAGACCATAGAGTCCATGTTTCTTTGGGTCTGGCTCACTTCACTTAGTATAACTTTTTCGAAGTCCTTCCATTTCCTAACAAATGGGGCAATGTCATTCTTTCTGATAGAGGCATAAAATTCCATTGTGTATATGTACCACATTTTCCTGATCCATTCATCTACTGAGGGGCATCTGGGTTGGTTCCATATTTTACCTATGACAAATTGTGCTGCGATGAACATTGTTGTGCTGGTGGCTTTAGTGTGTTCTTGTTTGTGGTCTTTTGGGTAGATGTCCAAAAGTGGGGCTTCTGGGTCATAAGGGAGCTCTATGTTTATCCTTTTGAGGAATCTCTGTACTGCTTTCAGGAGTGGCTGAACAAATTTACATTCCCACCCACAATGAAGTAAGGTTCCCTTTTGGCCACATCCCCTCCAATGTTTGTTATTGTTAGTTTTCTTGATAATGACATTCTCACTCAGGTGAGGTGGAATCTCAATGTTGTTTTGCTTTGCATTTCTTTTGTGGCCAGTGATGTAGAGCACTTTTTCCTATGTCTCTTGGCCATTCTCTTTTCCTCATCAGAGAAGTCTCTTTTTAAGTCTTTATCCCACTTGTTGAGGGGGCTGTTGGTTCTTTGCGGTTTTGTTTTGGAGAAATTTAATTTTTTTTTTAAATTCTGCATATATTTTAGATATGAGTCCTTTGTCTGTTGTATGTCTGGTCAAGATCTTTTCCCAATCTGTGGGCTTTCTGTTTATCTTGCAAGCTATGTCCTTTGCCCTGCGGAAGCTTTGAAGTTTGATGCAGTCCCATTTGTCCAACATTTCTTTGGTTTGTTGTGTTTCTGGGCCTTTGTTAAGGAAGTTTCAACTTGTGCCAAGGAGCCCAACTGTTTCTTCTACTCCTTTCTTTAGTGTTTTCAGGGTGTCTGTTTTAATTTCAAGGTCTTTGATCCATTTAGAATTGATTTTGGTGCAGGGTGATATGTAAGGATCTAGTTTTAATATGTTGCAGGCATTGAACCAGTTTTTCAAGTACCATTTGTTAAAGAGGCTATCTTTCTTCCATCCTATTTTTTTTAGCTCCTTTATCAAAGATGAAGTAGGCATAGTTCTGCGGGTTCATTTCTAGGAAAATTGGTCGTCCAAAGCTAGTGTGTCAACAACCAAATACAAAGGAAGTGTGAATGTACTTTCAAAAAGTGAGGAAGCTAAGTATTTCCTTTAGGTAAATAAGTGCATCCTTAGCCTTTAGATGTTGGGTGGCCTTATGGGAAAAATAAATAAAAATAACCAGCACAGAATGAAACTGAATTCTGTGCATGAGTAGATATTCCTGTAGGAAGAACTCTTAGGATTGCATATCAAAGGTCTATTCCACTAGCCTCACTATGTAATATGTTTGGCTTCTATGCAAGTATTACCCATTTTATGCAAAACAACTCAACATCTTTTTTTCAACTAGAGGTAGCCAGTGTCATGGCCCTTGCTGACCGGTCTGTCTTCCACTCATGTTCCTCAGGTCTTATCCCTGACTAGCCAGGATTATGAGAAGGAAGCACTGACACTGGGCATACATATTTCTCTTAAATGGCTTATCAACAATTACAAAATAGTACAGGAAAATCCTTGGAACCCTCAAGCTGGGACAGGGCCCAATCGTCTAGAAAAAGAAAAGGCTGATAAACTCTGATAATAACCATTACCAAACTGGCAGTAACATTGCACATACTGCAATCAGTTATACTTAATGATGTAATAAAAAATAAACATTTCTGGCTGGGAATATGGCCTAGGGGTAAAGTGCTCACCCCGTATACAGGAAGCCCTGGGTTTGATTCCTCAGCACCACATATATAGAAAAAGCCAGAAGTGGCTCTGTGGCTCAAGAGTTAGAGTGCTGGCCTTGAGCAAAGAGAAGCCAGGGACTGGGCTCAGGCCCTGAGTTCAAGCCCCAGGACTGGCACAAAACAAAAATAAACATTTCTAAATTCAAAGTTACAGTCTTTGGTATGGTTATCCATTTCATTCAAGAAAGAAAACATTCATAGTTTAATTTTTTTAGAAAATTGGCTTTCAAGTCAGGAACTGGTGGCTCCTGCCTATAATCCTACAGATACAGGAGGTTGAGATCTCAGCATCACAGATCTTAGAAAGTCTGTGCAGGAATTGGAGATGTGCTCCAATTCACCCCCCCAAAATCTAAAAATGCAACTATGGCTTAATAAATCAAATGCTAGTCTTTAGCAAGCGAAGTACAAGAACAGCACCACACCATGAATTCTAGTTTCAGAACTAGCACACACACAAAAAGATAAATATATTTAAGTTAGCTCTCCATGCTGCCTTTAAATTACTGTTTCATATTTACTGGGATATAATTCCATATCTGTCATCTACCTATGGGCATGTCTAGATTTGTACTTGTTTATATACATTTTTATTCCAAAAATGTTACTTGTCAGAATTTAGCGGTATTCACCTGGGCAGGAAGCCTAAATTTTTCAAGTACTTTTTTTTTTTTTTGAAAAGACAGATTCTCATGCTTTTAATCCTAGCTACTTGGGAGGCTGAGATCTGAGGATCATAGTTCAAAGCCAGCCTAGGCTGAAAAGTGCCAGAGACACTTAATAGTCCAAAAGCCAAAAGTGACAGTTTGAGTCAAGGGGTAAATCAATAGCCTTGAGCAAAAGAATATCAGGGACAATACCCAGGTCCAGAGTTCAAACCCAGGATTAGCAATACCAAAAACAAGACAATACATAGTCTCCCTCCCTCCCTCCTTCTCTCTCTCTCTCTCTTCCTCTTCCTTCTCTCTTTCTGTTTTCTTGTACATTTCTCCCCACAGACCCACATGAGAAGAAACTCAGGCATGCTCACATCTCCAGGCAAGGTTCCCACGCACCCCTCTTCATGTCACTACCCATGGATTGAGAAATATGGAGAACAGGAAGGAAATTAATTCCAGGAACCTCCTCCAGCCAGTAGGATAATAGTGTTCACCAGGTGACCATCCAGGCCAAATCCATGCCCCCTTCTGTATTCAGAGACTTACATTGTGGGCATTCATTATGAAACCATCTTCTTTCCGCATTCCCGCCAACTAGAACTCTGTTCCACTTCCACATCCCAGCAAGTAGCTCCATAGTTCACCTGGAAATTTTTAAGAATCTTTGCTTCTTTTTCTTCCAAGCCCTACTCACCTCATCAATTCATTTGATTAAATTCATGAGACTAAGTTTTGAGTACCATGCAAACATACCCAATCCATTCCTGGGAACTAGGTACAATGAAACCATGTCATTTGCAGTAAGGAAGATAGCACTAGAGCATAGTATGTGAAGGGACATATACCACACAAAATGACAAACACAGCCATTCTTCCATATATGGAAGCTAAAATACTGGCTTTGTTGTGAAAGATATGGGGGAAAAGTGGCTCTATGCATATGTGAAATTATCCTAGTCATTCCTGTTCAGTTGGACAATAAGCCTACAATGAAACAAAGGTGAAAACAGAGAAGCTTCTGGAGATTACAGTCCTAGTGTGGCTCAGTGTTGGATTGGTTTTAAAAGGCTTTAATGAAATCTAAAACACAAACCTACTTGGATTTATGGCTTTTCCTCACTTCTTCAGGAATTGGGTAGCTCAGCTGCTTGCTTTGACTTGTCCAATCCAGCTAAGTTGTGCTGTGTGCTTCTTTTTTTGTCTTGTGACCTGGTGACTGAATCCATGATTCTGGGGACGAGAGAGCTTCTCCAGCACTGAAACCCTTCAAGAAGCATAACAGCTGGGGATGCTGAGCACTGACCAAGGCCTGTCGCGTGGGGATGTAGGTGCCCGCCTGGGTGGAGGAAGATGGTAAGAGCAGCTTCATTTGCAAGAAGCCAAAGTAGAGGCAACACCAAAGTCCTACAGTGGGCTCGATGACAAACATACTGTCATGGGTCCATGAAGAACATTGTCTGCAAACAAGAAAATATCATAAGGGTACACAGCCAAATGAGGGGAAGGGGGCTTAGAATAACAGAGAAAATATATGACCAAAGTGCATTATATGAATATTTGAATGAACCCAATATGACGTCACTATCTGAAAAAGCTAATGAAAAATTAGCTGGGTGACAGTATCTTATTTACATAATCTTAGCTACACAAATGTAAGATTTTGAGGATCATGGTTTGAAGTTCAGGCGACTCTGAACTCCACTAAAGTACCAAAAAGATGGAAGTAGTTTTTGCTCAGTTGGTGAGATTGCTAGCCTTGAGCAAAGAAGGTCATGAAAATCATCCTGGCCATGAGTTCAAATAAAAGACTTGCAAACAATAGAGAAAGCAAGCAAGGAAAGAAGAAAAATACACCCCACCCCTACCCCCTATACACAGAGAGACAGAAACAGATAGAAAGAGACAGAGAGAGAGAAAATTAAGAAAATAGGAAGGCAGGCACGAAGGAAGGAAAAAAGGAAGGAAGGAAGGAAGGAAGAAAAAGAAAATGTACTAAAGGTTATTTCTAAAGTGGTTTAAAGAAGTGAGCTTATAAATGCCTGCAATAATAAGGATTAATATGCACTGATGAAAATGAAAGGAAAAAGTAAAAATGAGTTCTTTTGGATAATCAAGGTTATGCAACAGTTTCCAGGAGACAGGACAACAGAGGTGGAGACCAGATGACCACTAAGTAGGCCTGGGGTGGTGGGAGTCTTGCGGAAGCAGTGGGAGTGACTACTGGGGGCATATATCCCAGGTGTCTGCAGTACAGTCACCCTGGAGGCTGCTGTGTCTTCATGAATATTCTGCTGCTTTGCTCTGGCTTAGTTTGGCTGAAGAAGATTCTGGATGAAAGCTGTGCACCAGTGCACATCGTGGAGAAATGTTGGGGTCTGCAGGAACAGGATGCCCTGGGAAGATCCTCATGACTGCGGAGCTGCTCTCTGAATGAGGAAATCTCTGGACATCACTTTAGTTTTCTCCTGAGAGGACTGTACTGAAAGCAGAACCTCTGCCCTGGCCACTGTGCCCATCATCCTGCCTCAGCATAGGCTCTCTTCTCAGTGCTCCGAGTCACTGAGATATGACCCAGTCCAGGGCCCTGACCACAGGACCAGTTTCACAATGCCATGAGTTAGGACTTTCAGCGCTCCTGATTATGAACTAAACATCTTTTCTTTATTAAATATCCAGGCCCCTGAATTTGAATAGCATAGAAATTTTAGCAAATAGACTGGCTTATGATGCATTGTAGCACAGTCTAAGGCTGTTAAAGTGAAATGGAAAATGTGTGTAGTATGTGAATTCTTGCTCACAAAGGCAAACAGATAACCATCTCAAAGAGATTATATTAAATCTGCCAGCAACCACTCCGGAAGGCAGAGGCTGTGTCATTCTGGAAGTTGGGGCATGAGCCTTAGAACCATAACTTCACAGAGAGAGGAACTCCCAGTGTTCAGACTCCAGGCAGTTGACTGCTGTCTCTGTTGGAGCTGCAGCCATGTCTGCTGTCCAGAGCCTCGAAATGGATGAAGACAAGTGTTCACTGTGACCACCATGCCCTCCATGCATGACTTCCCTGCACCAGGTAGTCTGGAAAATGCCTGCTTTGAAGTTCCTCATAGGGGTGGCCCTGGCCAGGGTTCTGTCTTCTTTCTCCTGACCTTTGTGAACTGCCTCTGCCCTTCAGCCCCGTTCATGAAAAGTCACCCTTGTTCACACTGTTCAGGGCTGAGGTGAAGACCGTTTTCCTCACATTGTCAGAGGAGACAGAGCAAGGCTTCACAAGCAGGGTGGAAGAGCCTGTGCCAGTGCCTGAGCAGTGAGCAAAGCTGTCCACACTCTTCCATGATGTCACCATACCCAACAGAGCCACAGTGCTGCCCACAGGACCACAGTGCGGCCAGCAAACCTAAGTGCTTCCTCTAGGAGTGTCACGTCCTGCTCGGTGTCCTTTCTAATCTGTTCATTTCCCTAAAACAGAATATTGATATAAATAAGATGGGAATAACATTTCAAGGAGGTTCAGTTGTGTCACCATTTTTGTTAAAACAAAAGTAATTTGGAATTGCTTCCTTAAGAATATTCATGGCATGCCATAAAAATGCTTTTCTCAAGTTGACCGATGACATTTGGTCACTTTGCGGTGGCCATATCCTTAGCCTTGCTCTATCATTTCATCTGCCTTACCAGATTCTTCTCCTTTCCTCTAACAGGTGCATTAGCTTCTGGCCTTGTTCTTTCCCCATCTCTTAGAGAAGAAAAGGTCCAGGACTCTGTTCCTATATCTGACCTCTTCATGTTTTAAAAAGTGATACAGCTTTTCTGTTTGTGTTAAAAAATCAAATAACCAAGCCCCTTGGGTGTGAGTGATAGACTCGGGCTGGCATTGGGAGGGCCATGTGTGGAACTGTGTCCCCATTACACTTGGCACAAAGCTCTACACCATAGTGAACCCTGACTGTGTGTGATGTTGTGTACAACAGGAGAGCCTTCTTCCTGAGGATCTTAGATGCTCAGCTTCACAGACTTGTGTGCCCAGAGGTCAGCAGCAGAGCCCTGGTCATCCACAGCCCAGTGCACATGAGAACAGGCTGGAGGAGGAGGAAGTGGCACCTCTTCCTGTTCACTGATGTGATGCTAGTGTCTAATACCAAGTATGCGTGGACCACACACTCTCCTGCCCACCACAGTATGCTCTTCCATTTGTTTCTGCATGATTTTAGATGTCCTGTTTGTTTGCTTTTTTTAAGTACACATGCAGCTCCTGTGTTGGCTCCTGCAGAGACCATTGTCATAAGTGAAAAAGACCATGTGGTCTACTGGCCCATCCCTGTAGTCCCAGCGCAGAGGGTCTGAAGCACCTGTAGTCCCAGCACAGAGCATCTGAGGCAGCATGAGCCAGACTTTGACTCTCAGATAGATTACATGCAAAGGCCCTGTCTCCAAAAGCAAATGAAACAAACAAAATAATAATGGTGATTGGCTTTATCTGAGTTAAATATGACAAAATAATTAGAGTGATTAAAGAGTAATGTGTTCAGTTAACCTTAGCCAAACTTCCCAATCGGTAAGTAACAAATTAAGAAGCCTAAGGCAGTATTCTCACACCTGCAATCCCAGCTACTCAGGAGGCTGTGACCTGAGGAAGGTCAGTCAAAGCCAGGCTGTGCAAGAAGTCCATACAACTTACCTTTAATTCCCCTCCAAAAAGCTGGCAGTAGAGCTCTGTCCCAGGTGATAGAGGTCTAGCCTTGAGAAACAAAACTCAGAGACAGCACCCAGGCCCTCAGTACAAACCCTATGACTCTGACAAAAAAGATAACAAAGTAAGAGTGATGGAGTTTAATTCTCTTTGCAGATATAAGAAATGCTTTAGGATAAAGCATATGATCCCACTGCATATCCTGTCTGTGACCAAATGTGGGGAGAAAATGGGAAACAGGAATGGGAATTCCAGAAAGTCCTTTGTCTTGAGCTGGCCCCAGGAGAAACTCGAAGTCACTTTCTGGTAAGAGTAACAGATATCACATAGGTATGGATCCACAAAGCTACATGCAAAATTTCCAGAAAAGATGGAAAGTATGATGCAATTTCTTTTAGAATTTACTATAAAACAAAAATGTTGTGCTATGATTGCTTTCTTGGCTCCTCTCTCACCTTTGACCTTCATAATGACCTATGCACAAACCCTACCATGTTCAAATGGGTTAGTATTGCACTGGCTGTACCAGTGGTTTTCAGTAGGTTTAGAGAACCTTCTTGGTGGAGCATCATGCTCAGACCGGGGAGGCCAGGGGTTACCTATGTACTGCATCACAGTAATTGAAATTAGCGAGTATTAGTGAAACCTGCAAGTATGCTTGACAATTTTATTTCACACTCCCAATAATTCCCTGTGGAGATAGATTTTAATTCCATAAATATAATTAGGTCAGCAAACAGCAAAGGGCTTGAATTGCTCTGAAGTGAGTTTTACTGATAAAGTACAGGTTAATTTTCCAGCACACATCTCTAAGCCTGCATGAAGATGGAGAATGGCCCCAGACAGGTTGAAACACATGGATTCAGAAAGTGGTGAAATGTGTATCATTCATGGTCTCAAAACCACACCCCTCACTTCCACCTGTGTATTCACTGGGTACATGTTGAGCATGCAGTTCACCTTTCCTCTCTTCAGATACTGCACATATCCTCAGAAAATTGAGACAAACAAGACAAAAATTTCTCACATTGTCTATTTGTTAATTCTTTGATGAATGCATCTTGGACAATTTATCAAAAATGATTGGGAAGGTGGACATGTGTGTGTCCGTCTCTGAAGGTCTTCTCCGTGGCAGATTTCATGGAATGTTCTGGATTCTTATTGCTCTGTGGGTACTCAGGGTGCGAATTAAAGGAAGCTGATGCAACTCAGAGAGAGAAGAGTAGACATTCCCCCCAAACTACTCTTTAAGGAAAACTTAAAATGTGGCTATTAGGTCATTTTAAGCTCCATTAGTTCTAAAGCTATTGCACTGTCCAGCCTCCTTTGTGGTAGATAGCTGTTATTATATTTCCACCACATGGCCTCAGTAAACAGGCACTGTGTGTATATATAGGCAGGTTAGGGGTGGTCTAACGTCAGCTGCAGTATCCTGGTGAAACAGTTTTCAGGACAGCACAGCATTGGAAAGGAGAAGAGCTGTTATTGATGGAAATAAAAAACAAGCAGATATAGAATAAAGTCTGGTGTTTCATAAGAAGACCAATATTGGATGGCTAAGTGCCCACTGATTCCACTCATGGTTTTTTCACACACACATACACACACACAATGCCTCCACACAAAAATTCAAATATTAATGTTTAAAGTCATCTGGTTTACCATACCCAGGTAATAGTTGTAAAAGCGTAATGCATGACTAACAAAAATATATGCCAGATTGGGAGGAGTAATATGTACATACATTGATTTCCGATCTTTTTAGAGAAGGAGAATATAACAATACAAGGTGATGATGACACACACAAATATTGCAAACGTTCAAAATATTATAAATATACTCTTATTCCTGGTGATTTTTATGTATGTATAAATTACCAGATTTTTAAAACATGCAAGGTAGAAAATCTCATTATGTATGATATGTAAACATTGGAGAAATTAATCATACAGTAGAGAAACTGATGGGAGTAACTTAGCTGTCTTAGCATTCATCGTTAAAGAGTTGGTCTGTTACTGATTATTGATCGTAACAATGAAGAGGATGTTTCCCAGGAAATAACACAATACATTACAGTTCTGAAATTTCTATAAAGAAATGAAGTACAGCAATTTACCCATGTTTTCATTTTTATTGCCAATTTTTATCCTTGCTTACTGAATTAAAAATATTCCATCCAAGTTCATATGATTTCTTCATATGATTTAGTGTATATAATGCTATTTTTGTATTTGAACAGCACACCTTGCTCTGTCTGGTGTGATCACTGTGGACTCTGAAGGCAGTGCAGGTGTGAGCTCACCTATGCTGAGGTGACTTGCAGCACACAGTAGAAAATATGTTTCTCTGCATCAATCCAATTTCTCTTCCATACTAAAGTCTAATTCACATCACAGTAAGATCACTGGTCAGAGCCAGAGTCCATCAAACCCCAGTTATGAGCAGGTTCTAATTCCACCCATACTCACATTGACACTAATAGACCGCCAATCTTTTTGTGAAATGTACTATAATATTTTCTCTCATTTTCAATTGCAGTTCTTCACTGCTAAAGGAAAAATGGTGCTCTTTACTTCAAAGGTAATTCCCAACTGTTCATACTTAATATTTTAATTTGCTAGTGAGTAAATAAAAGTCCCTGCAGGGCAATGTTCCAATCGATTCTCCTTATTTGTAATATAAATTATTTATCATGGCTTCTTTTAGAAATAAAATGCATTTTTTATTTTGTAAGAGATTTTGGTTGTAAACCCTAAGTTCTTGTTTACTTCAGCAGGTTAGACTTAAGAGAATATTTTCTAAGTGCATATGTAGGATCACAGTCACTGTCATCCTGGCTCTTCAGGAGGATAAGACCTGAGTATTGTGGTTCCAAACAAGTCCAGTCATGAAATGATTTTCCAATAAGTTGAAAGTGGGAATCTGGATCAAGTAAGAGTGTGTTAGCCCTGAGCTAAAGAGCTCAGGGTCAATGTTCAGGTCCAAGGATCAAGATCCAAGGCTGGCTCTGTGTGTGTGTGTGTGTGTGTGTGTGTGTGTGTGTGTGTGTGTGTGTGTGTGTGTGAGTGTTTGTGTGTATGTTACTCAAAGCAATTTTTTTTACAATAGGCCTGCTTCCCAAATGTAATTTCCTCGGGCTATCTCTTGCATTCTGGACATCATTTTTTTTTCAAATGATAGTCTATATTTCCAAACTACTCCCCCATTCTTTGTGCTCTTTTTCATTATTGTTGAACTTTTCAGATATATCAACATTCAAAAAGAGAAAGAACTTCAGAAGAATATTCCATTGCGGCCCTCTGCCAATGATTTCCAGAAGGATGGCTCTGTAAGTGGTTTGAAGAATAAGCAGGGATTATCAAGTTCCTTACTTAGTTAAGAGAGGAGTCTGGATAGTCCTTACATAGGAAATCACAGACTTGTCTCTGCCTGATTCATTTCAATGGTGACAGTATTTAGAGATAGAATGTAGTAGGTCAGCCGGGCACCAATGACTCACACCTATAATCCTAGCTACACAGGAGGCTAGATCTGAGAACCATGGGTCCATGAGACTCTTTTCCCCAACAAACTACTCACAAAAACCCAGTAGTGGTGCTGTGGCTCAACTATGAGAGTGCTTAAGAAAAGAATAGCTCAGGGACAAGCTCCCATGCCCAGTAGTCAAGCCCCAGTAAACAAACAAACAAATTTGTTAGGTTATCTTTGCATTAAAAATTAGCTTCAGTGATTTTTACTGTGCAGGACAGTTGAACTAAAGAAAGATTTCTTTAGAGACATGAGCTTTTCTTCATGGATGATAATTTGGCTTGTCTCCAGAAATACCTGAGCCAACAAGATTTTCAAAAGATCCCATAAAATTATTCTTACCTGTAGGATGATAGTGCACCTTACAAATCACAGCAAATAACTGAAAAACTTGATATTTCAGAACTTTGTTGGTGTTTTAAGTATTACTTGATGTTTTTCTCTTCTCTTTATCTACAAAATTTGAATATTGATGTAAATCAGATGTGAAGGACATTTGTAGAATGGACATTTGTCACGTATAATGGCATAAGACTATCAAATTGGAATGATCTTTTCACAGATATTCATAGCATAACAAAGATTTCTTTCAACTTTACCAATAACTTCTTTGTTAAATACCGAACAGAAGAGTGGTCAGTTTCCATAATCATTGCTTCTCCTTGCTCTTTCATTTCCCCTGGCTCACCACTCTCTCACCAGCCCCTCTTCTCCTCTCCTCTAATAGTAGATTCAGCTTCTGGCCTCCTTCTTTTGCCCATCTCCTAAAGTGGAAAAGGTCCAGGGCTCTGTTTGCATATCTGTCCTGCATCAGTATTCAAACTGACCTAGCTTTCTACTTGCTTTTCCACCCATACCACAAAGTCCATTGGATGTGATTTATGAAGCCAAGGTTGAGAATGGTAGCATTGTGCACCATTAAAGTCTGGCAGAAAGCTCTCTCCTATGTTTGAACACTGACCATGTTTGGTGTTTTCTGTGTCAGCAGGAAAGCCATCTTCCTAAAAAGGATGATCATTGGGACAGATCCCTGTCCCCAGGGGATCCCGGCAGAACCCTGTTCATCCATGGCCCAGTGCAGATACAGGAAGGATGCAAGAGGAAGAAGCAGCACCTCTTCCTCTTCAGTGATTTACTGCTTGTGTCTAATATCAAGTATGTGTGCACTGCACACTCTCCTGCTCAGCACAAAATGCATTTCACAAGCAAATAGCATTTACACAGCCTTGACTTTAATGCCACAGGTTCTTTTTCAATTTTGTTTGCAAAGAATTGGATTCCTTGTTTGTTTCCCACATGTCCCTGAAGTGGTGCTACTTTTGAGAATATAGTCAAGAATGAAGATCACCACCAGGCATGTTGTCCATCCTGTAGCCACAGTGTGCAGACTTTGATGTAGGAACCAGAGTTAGGATCAGGCTGCACTACACAGAGAGGCCCTGACTCCAACACAGATAGAACAACACGATTGAGAATGTGACAGATTGATGAGCTGTCCATAGTTGAAAATGATTTAAAAAAAACAACTAAGAATAGTTGGAGCTGAGAATGTCACTTAGGCGGATAGTGCTCGCCTAGCATGAACGAAGCCCTGGTGTCAATTCCTCAGTACCACATACACAGAAAATGTTGGAAGTGGCTCTGGGGCTCAAGTGCCTATCCTTGAGCAAAGAAGCTTCTAGACAGTTTAGGCCCAGAGTTCAAGTCCCTGGAGTGGAAAAAAAAATACACTGCAAAAAATAAAATCAAGGGAGTAGTTTTGGAGACTAGTTCTTAACACAACACATTGTGGATGTAAATTAAGAGGTATGGTATTTGTTGCTCTTTTTAGGTATAAGAAATGCTTTAAGATTAAGAATGTTATCCCACTGCATGACCTGTGGATGGCTGAATGTGGGGACAAAGAAAAGGGTGGTGATCTTTCCAGAACATCCCTTCTTTTGGGCTGGCCCATAGAGAACGCCAAGGCCACCTTCAAGGAAGACTTACGGCTTGCTCCTGAACCTGCAGTGAAATAGCAAAGGAGTGAGTCTGCATTCATCACTTAGCTAATTCAGCTCGCACTACCATGATTTACAGTAATCTTGATCATTGTTCATGCTAATGTAAAATAAATTTTCTAGGATATGAGACAACATCGAACACTTCAGAAAATGCTTTAAGGAAGTGAAACATTCTAGTTTTTCTCATGTTTCCTGTTGGTTAATTGCAAATTTTTCTATGTATTTCTGGATAAAGAATATTCTATTTAAAGCACTTGTTTCTTCTGTGTACTTTAATCTAGATGACTATATTTCTTTAAATGTTTGAATAGCACATCCAGCTTTGTTGGTATTATCACAGAGAATTGAATGTAAGGCAAGTGTGAGACTGGTCCATGGTAAGGGAGCTTCCATCACAAGTGGCAGTGATTCCATTCAAATCCACTCCTCTTGTATAGTAGTCTACTTAACATCACAGTAAGATCACCATACAGGCCACAGTCCATCAACACCCCAGTTAACACTGGGGTCGATTTTGTCTGTGTTCACATGGATACCAATGGTTGACAGTATTTTCAGCTTTCATGATTTCTTAAGATCATGTCTATGAAATGTCACTAAATATTGTCTATCATTTTAATTTGCAGTTCTACCCAAGAAAAGGAAAAATGGTGCTCTTTCCTGCAAAGGTATTAAGCAAGTGTTTATATTTAATATTTCACTTTGTTTGTGAATAGAGAGTTGAAAGCCAATATCCTTAATATATACTCACTCATTCATTATGGTTGTTATTTATCCTGGCTGCAATTATAAATAACATACATTCTGTGTTTTATGACACTTTGATTATAATCCCTAAATTTTCCTTCATTTTAAATGATGAATTAACATTCTCTGAAAGTATATATCTAGGTCATCAGGCACTAGAGGCTCCATCCTGAAATTCTTCTTCCTCAGGAGGCTGAGGTTTGCAGTTTGAAGGCAGTCTGAGCAAGAGAGTCTAAGAGACTCTGATCTCCAGTTAACCCCCAGAAGATTCAGAAGTGGAGCTATGGCTCCCATGGTAGACCCATAGCCCGAAGCACAAAAGCTTAGAAACCATGCACAGACTCTGGGGAAAGCCCCAGGTTTTGCGCTATCTATGTTCCCATGCTGCATGGAGCTAACTCCCAGCACCTGTTGCTTTTGGTTGTCTAGGAAAATGTTGGCCCTCCCCTCTAGATAGTCACACTTGACACACTCACTCTGATTCCTTCCCAAATGTCACTGTGCAGGGCTATCTGCTCGCTTCTCAATCCTATCCTACTTTCCTCCAATGTTATTTCATTTATTCAAAGGCATAACTGATCCATGAGTGTTGTGAATAACAAAATATAGATTGAAAACATAGTAAGTATAAAGACTGATGTGAAAACTCAGTTACTAGCTAATAATGTATTACTTTGGGTTCTTATTGAATGGCTCAGGTATACCAGCCTGGCAAAAGATGAAGACCCGGATTATAGCATTCCACTCCAGATTTTCACCAATGAGGTCAAGAACAGTTGCCTTGTAAGTGATTTTTACAGCAGAGAGGACATTTCTAGTTACTTGCTCAGGCTGGAAGGGGGAGAGAGTTTAAAAATTATCAAATGGAAGGAAACGTTTTAAGAACAATGATAGGAGGAAAATTAGGAAAGAACGAAATTGAGGGATGAGTTTGATTCCACTTAGGTGTTATTTTTGAAGGTAAATGTGATAGCAATGTGTCTTAGTGCAATTACTATATGCTATTGACAATTATCTTCTATTTTGGAACAATTCTGTGTCCTTCTCTTTGTAGAATAGCTTCCTTTATTTCAAAATCCATTTCCAGCATTCATGCTGACTCTTCCTAGGGGTATTATGTGTTTTTAAATCGCTTTAGTGTAAATTGAGAATCTTTCTTGAAAATTCAATACCTATTATGCCCAGCTGTCTCATGCCTGGAATCATGGCTACACAAGAGTTGAGATCTGAGCATTGTAGTTGAAAGCCAGCCTGGGAGGAAAGACCTTCAAATGCTTACCTCCAAATTACCAGCAAAAAGAGCTGGAATTGTAGCTTTGGCTCACGTGGTAGATTGCTAGACTTGAATGACAATGCTCAGATACAGACCCTGGCTGTGGGTTCAAGCTCCATGAGGTGCACAACCTAACTAAGTGAGTTGTGTTTGCTTATGTTTTTAACATAAGAAAGGAATATCAACTGCGCAGGGCAGGAAAGTCCCTTTGAGACTCTTATAGACAATGAAGGACCCCAAAGCCAGAAGTGGAGCTATGTCTCAAAGTGCTAGACCTCTAGCCTTGAGCAAAAAGAACCCAAGGATGGAGTGTAGGACATGAGTTCAAGCCCCCAAATAAGAACAACAACATCTAAAATGAAAGGAAGACCATATAATAATGTATCATCATTCATATATTTATGTCTTTCATATATAAAACTGTGTACTAGACAATATGTAACTTTATTCACTGATTTTAGCTAACATGTATAAACAGAAGCAAATTTGAATATTAAATATATACAATTTGTCACAGTTTTGTCATACAGAACGTCATTTCTATCAGTCAGGGAGGTATTCTTCTTCCTGGAATTAAACTACTTTTTCATGTTATTATTATTATATGTGGAGTAGTTATCATTAATTTCATATATTTTTGTGGAATTAAAAACAAAGGAAAGGTTCCAAATACTAAAAAGAAAATCCGAATCTTTCCCCCAAACTTTCTTAGAATTTTTCATATAATTGTTTTTATTTTTAATTGTTCTAAAACAGTGTCAGCATATATGACAGCATACATATTTTTGAAAGTCTTTACCAATTATCATAGTCCTTCATGCTGAAATTTATATACTTCTGAAAAACAGTGGTATTCTTTTATATCTGTACTAACTCTTTTCTACTAAACTTTAGTTTGTGTATGTACATATGTATGTGTAACTTATATATTTGTACATATATTCATATACATGTTACATAATTAGAATGTACATAAGCTTATATAATTATATACAAATATAGGTGGCTATTCATATATACATAAAACATAACACTCATGTTTACATACACATTTCTATGTATGTACCCATAAAATATACAAATGTTTATATACACATAAGATACATTTAAGGTATACATGAATATACACATAGTCATTATATATATATATGTATGAATATACACATAATCATTATATATATATATTCTCTGTGAGGTGTATGTGTGCGTGTGTGTGTGTGTGTGTGTGTGTGTGTGTGTGTGTGTGTGTGCATAATGGTAGGTATTGAACCCGGGACTCATACACGCTAGTCCAGTTTTGCCTTAATCAGCTAAACTCCATGCGGTTTCATATTTTCCAAATACTCATATTTATATTTCCTCAATTGTCCCCCATAGTGTTCTTGAGCCAGAATAGAAAGCTCCATATTCAAATATTGCTTTAGAAATTATGCTAAATTATCATATCCGACTCTTGTCAACATCAGGACTCAGTTCACCTGAAATCCATGAGTCAGGATATGTTCACCCCATTGCTTGTAATGCCTTCGAGAATACCAACTGATACTTGCCACAATGGGTCACATATATATGCTGACATTGTAGTAGAGTAATAAGGAGTTCATAGTGATGAACAAAACACATCATAAAATGGTACTTTGGTCTTCAAGGGTGCTCTACATGACACAAAATGGTATTGTTCATTCACTATGGCTGGTAGTGAATGCCTTGCAAATGATCTGAGCCATTTCACGAGCTCAATTCATGGCTGGAGGGAGAAGAGAGTGGACAGGTCTGGTGTGGAAAGAACACACTTCTCTCTGCCTGAGTCCCTCCAGTGCCAACAGGGCTGAGAGATACATCTGTTCGGGCGGCAGAGGTGCGTGATTACTCCTGAAGAGCCAAGTGTCTGCCTGTGGATTGTTGTTCAGCCTATGGAAAGTCTCCACATCCATGCTCATGGACCACAGGCAGGTCTTCCCTGAAAATGTCCTTATTTGACCTTGCCTCTTGGAAGACATTTTCACTGAATTGTCAGCTTTGTGAACATTTTCTTCCTCTCAGTATTTTCACGGTATTCCAGTGCCTTTTGTCCTCCATATTCACTGCTGTTTATTCAGCTTTGACTTCTGTCGGCTTTTTCCTTATGTCTGAAATGCATTCTCCTGGCTTCATGTTATACAAAGAAATGAAGACACAGTTCTACTCAAGGTTTGTGCTCTTCACAGGAGTTGCCTTTAAATACTAGGAAACAAATTGTGCTTTGGAGATAAGGAAACTAATTTGGAAATGATACTATTTGCATTCTTAACATGTACCATTTTTTTTCTCACATGTCTTTCTAGCCAATAACAATAATAGTAAGAAACTCAGATACAGTGAAAGACATTTTCAGGAAGTCACTATCAAGACTGGGAATAAGTGTAAATCACCTGTAAGCCATTTGTAAATTAGAAAGCGATTTCCTGTTGGAGATGACTACAGATGCACTTCCACTCACGTGCCTATTGTATACTGCCATCATAGCATTGCTGATAGTCATACAGTGATGTCATATTTGTCCCCCTCCCCACCTCTTGAGTAGTTAGGATTACAGACATGAGCACCAGCGCCCAGCTCCCTGTTGCTTTCCATGTAACTCAGTGGGAAAGAATGAGGTAGAAAGATTTCTGAATGCTAACATGTTTCATTCTTCATTTTTAACCCCCTGAGCTCTCAATAAAAGTCTACAACATATAGTCAGGCACCAGTGACTCACATTTGTAATCCTAGCTACACAGGAAGCTGAGATCTGAGGATCACAGATCAAAGCCAGCCTGGGCAAGCAAATCCCAGGGTGTCTTCTCACATAATTAATCAGCAAAAAGCCAGAAATGGAGGTATGGATTGAGTATCACATGGCCTGCCTTGAGAAGAATGAGCCAAATAAGAGCTCAAAGTCTTGAGTTCAAGCCCCAGTACCTGTGTACGTATACACACACACACACACACACACACACACACGCACACACTTTGGAGGACAGTACAAACAATGTTGAATATCTTCATTAACCATCTAAAGGGAAATGAAATTACTATTCATGATAAAGCACCATTTAATATTGACCTGACAGATAGCTTGGATTTCATTCTATTATATCAGTCCTTTCAACTTATGTTCAAAAACTGGGCAGTTGCATAAATATTTAGTCTTTCATCCGTCCTCTGATGAGCTAGTTGTATTATAACTGCAACTGCTGGCAACATAAATGGCCTGATATGTGATTTCCTTTCAGTGAAAATTCTTCCCATACAAGAGGTGTTGTCCACAAAAGAACTGTGTGATATATATGCTTAATGTTTTATTTAAGGAAATTACCATTGAGAACGCAAGAAGTGACGTTTGGCCAGGCTCTGGTGGCTCACGCCTGAAAACCTTACTGCTCATGAGGTTCCAGTCTGAGGATCAAGGTCCGAAACCAGCCTGTGCAGACACACCCAAGTGACACTTATTTCCAGTTAACTGGTACAAAGCTGGAATTGAAGCGGTGGCTCCAGGAGTAGAGTACCACCCTTGAGTAAAAGAGCTAAAGGACAGTGCCTAGGGCCTGAGTTCAAGACCCAGTACTGTCACTAAAACAGTAATTCTGTTCCATTATATATTTTAAGTGGGCTCAACATAATAAAAATTGCAGTAATAACTGTGATTTGACATTCTCTGCCAGCCTCATGTTGTTGCTAAGATAAGTGCCCTCTTCTGTCCCCCAACACCTTTGGATGTGACTGTGTCATTACGATAACGTTTCCTTTCCTTCTGTTTCCTTCATATATCACTGCACTATTCCCTTGCTTGTTAAGAGTTCTAAGTGGTTCTAAGGGGCCAAACCTAACAGGCCTTTGGATCTCTCAGCTTATGAGAGCAGAGTGGAGCTAGTGAGCAAATAATCGAGAGATGATCACATGCACTAATTATGCCAGGGGGTGCTCAGAACCTTTGTAGTCCTGACAGGTATTTGACTTCAAGTAGTATTTATATTTGGTAAAGATAGGTTGTGTGTTTGTTGAACTTTAGAAGCAACTGTGTGTGTCTGTGTGTATGTGTGTGTGCCAGTCCTAGGGCTTGAGCTTAGGGCCTGTGTGTTGTTCCTAAGCTTTTGTGCTCAAGGCTGGCACTCTACCACTTGAGCCACAGTTCCACTTCTAGCTTTTGGGGGTTATTTTTGGTGATAAGAGTCACACAGACTTTACTGTCCAGGCTAGCTTAGAACCTTGGTCTTCAGATATCAGTCTCCTGAGTTGCTATGATTTCATGTGTGTGCCACCAGTATCTGGCTAGAATTAATGTTTTCTGGGCCATCACATTCTGGTGTGCTTCCTCCTCCTCCTCCTCCTCCTCTTCCTCCTCCTCCTCTTTTTCCCTCTTCTTCATCCTCTTCCTCCTTTTTCATAAACTCAGGGCCTGGGCACTGGCCCTTAGCTTTTGCATGCAAGGCCAGTGGTATACCACTTGAGCCAAAAGCTTCACTTGTGTCCTCTTGGTGCTTCATTGGAGACAAGAGTCTCATGGACTTTCCTGGCAGGGATGAATTCAAACTATGATCCTCAAATCACCACCTCCTGCATTGCTAGGATGACAGGAGTGAGCCACCACTGGCACCCGGCTTGAATGTATCTTTTTTATAGTACAGTAGACTGTGTCTAGGTATGACACTATGTGTGTCATCTTAGTTGATCACCACTTTGGCAAGTGGTGAAACAATGCAATCTAGTAGAACATGGGTATCCATTGTAAATCCACATGTACAGTTGGTTCTTGGTGAGGATATTTCCAGCAATACTCAAAATGTCATCCAAGGCCTGGATGACTTTCTGTGTCATTGCTGCTCATGCATGTCATGTTGCTGTTTTGAACCTTAAATTCTAGTTAGAAGCCCACTCTGGCTCCAAGCTCTTTTCTCACCATGGAAAACAAGTTGCTCTTGTAATCTAGACCTCACATTAGGGGGAAGGAGGGCTTCCTTTGTCAGTCCCAATTAACAGAAAACAATATTTCCATTCCCAAGACCTAGAAGCAAAAATCGGAAATCTCTTTGGTCCAATATTGGAAATCTCATTACCTGACCACTTTGCCTGCTAATCGGAGGATCTAGTTTGCCAGGTTACTTAAGAACAATCATGAGAGCTGGAACTGGGGTCATTTCCAGCCAAAATAATGACCAAGTAAGAGAGGAAGGAGTAAACATTTCCTAAGAGAATTAGGGTCCTATTTGGCGAGAGAAATTAGAAAAAAAATATATATATACCAGAGGATGAATTATCTTTGACATTGATTTCTGGATATTTAATCATCATTTATGAATTTCTAAAGCTTCCTTTATCTGGCTGCACACCTCTCCATTCTGTTAATGAGGAGCAGGAGGAGAAGGAGGAGGAGGAGGAAAAAGTGGAGGAGGTGGAAGAGGAGGAGGAGAAGAAAAAGATATGGGCACTAGTAGCTCACTCCTGTAATCCTACCTACTCAGGAGGCTGACATCTGATGATCCCAGCTCAAAGCCAGCCTGGGCAGTCTGAGTCCCACATCCAGAGATGGCATCACAGTGACACACCTGACAGTTACCAGATCTTCCTACTTCTCTTTCAGATGAAGAAAGACAAATCCCTGGAGGTTGAAGAAATGACCATAAATATTCATAGACCCTCCCACAAACCAGGCACGAAGATGTTGTGTAAGGCTCTGCCTTTTGCTTTTTTGAAGTCTTCTTTTCTTGCTTGTGAAAACAAAGGAGTTGTGGTCCTTCCTGGCAAAGTACTTTAGCTGATCTGATAGGTGACCTAATCCCATGATCCATCTTTTTTCCTCAAGCTTGCTCAGGCTTTTAAAGTCTGTTTCCTATACAGACAGTTTTGGCAATGCACTGTCATTAGCTATCTGGGATAAATTCCATCCACAATCTCATCATCACCATTCCCCTATGAAAAAGTTAACATATTTAGGTTATTGGGTTCCTTCAAAATAGAATATGGAGGCGAAGGCTAGTGGCTCATACTTTTAATCCTAGCTATTCAGAAGGCTGAAATCTGAACTGAGGATCATGGTTCAAAACCAACCCAGGTAGGAAACTCCATGATACTATTATCTCCAGTGAACTACCCAAAAAGCCAATAGTGGAATTGTGGCTCCAAGTGATAGAGCAGTAGCCTTGGCCCATGACCGACAACAGAAAGGGAGAGAAAAAGAGATAGAGACAGAGAGGAGAGATAAATACAGAAACAGTGACAGAAACCGAGATAGAGAGATAAAGAGACAAAGAGATAAAGACAGAGAGAGAGAGAGAGAGAGACATGGTCATGGAGCAATCTCTACACAAGAGCAACCACCCATAACCTACTTCTTCCAAATATCTTCTAAAGATTTCCCCACCTCCCCATCATATCCTGAGCTGATGGGACCTGTAAGTTCCAATCCTAATAATAATGAGAGACTCTCAAGTATTTAACAGTTTCTTATTCATCTGTGACTTTAATCAACACCAACTCCTGCAACACAGCCCTTTACTAATGCAATCAGTTTGTGTGGCTTCTACAGTCTAACTTGTAGCCTATTTCACTTCCAATAGTAATAATAATAATAATAATAATTCTCTTTATATTATTATTATGTCCTTAGAACTTTGAGAGAAAGTCAAAGTATTATTTTATTTTTCTTTTTTTGGTCCTGGGGCTTGAACTCTGGCCCTGGGCACTGTCACTGTTCAGGGTGGATGCTCTACCACTTGAGCCATAGTGCTGATTCCTTTTTATTTTTTAATATTCTAAGGAAATCCATTAGATAAATTATCATGCAGAAAACCTAAGTTAGGTTTTGGTGACTCACACCTGTAATCCTAGTGACTCAGGAAGCTGAGATATGAGGATTTCAGTTCGAAGCCAGCCGGGGCAGGAGAGTCTATAAGACTACTCTCTAATTAACCAACAAAAAAACTGGGAGTGGAGCTGTGGCTCGAGTGGGAGAGTGCTAGCCTTGAGCACAAAACCTAAAGCTATGAGTTCAAACCCCAGGACAGACAGACAGAAACACACACACACACACACACACACACACACACACACACACACATCTATACAGAAATGGACCTAGATGCTATATACTGAAAGTCTCTGTTAGAAGATTCTACATTGAGTCTCTCTGGAATTTAGTGTGACTACAATGGTTTCTGAGGCAGTGGAATACCCTTCTAGAAGGAACTGCATACACAGGGAGTGCTTCATCAAGCCTGCCTCATCCATACTGCCTTCTGCTCTCTCATTTCGCGCTCTTTTCCAGTCATTCTGGTCCTAGTGTTTGCGGTGTGCTGGAACCCCTTCCACATTGTTGGACTGTTCTAAAGCTTTGTGGAGGAGTGGACTGAGTCTCTGGCGGTGGCCTTCAGTCTCACCCATGTGTTGTAAGGTAAGTGGGCCATGTCAGCTCTTTCTTCATTCTGCATGGACGTCTCCCTATCCCCAAAGCTCACACAGATATGTTCCCCTGGGGCGAAGGAATTTGAGGTCCTATTTCACTCCAAGACTAAAGAGAGTTATGTTATTTGGCCAAAAGAAATTGGCCAGATTCAAGAGGCCATTTTCTACAAAAAGTCCCCCACTGTCATGAGAGAACCACAGCAGAAATATGGTGAAGGCATCGAGAATCCTTTTGTTTCTCTTCCAATAGCTGCATGGTGTTGATTTAGCACATGGAATGTCCCCGTAATCTCATACTCTGTCGTGAAGGGAATGCAGGGCTGATTGAGGCCTGTATTTCTTCTATTTGGATGATGATTTTGTTCAAGGGGCCATAGAATATGGTAGAAATCAAGAGTGGGAACGTTAAGTCAAGGGACCTAGATTTGGACCCCATTAATACTCTTTTTCTTTTTTCCTGTTCTGAGTCCTGGATTCTGAGCCTGTGCACTGTCCATAAGCTCCTTTTTCTCAAGGCTAATGCTCTACTACTTGATCCACAGCACCACTTACAGCTTTTTCTATGTGTGTGGCCAGCTCAGGCTGGCCTTGAACTGTGATCCTCACTCAGATCTCAGCTTCCTGAGTAGCTAGGATGACAGGTATGAGTCAAAGGAAAAACTGACTTTCTCCAGGTACAAATGCCTCAGCCACATCTGGCAGTCAAGTCTGCACTAGTTTGCCATGGCCTGATGGAAAATAGCCAATCAAACAAGACAGGTGCTGGTAGCTCATTTCTGGAGTTCTAGCTACTCAGGTGGCTAAGCTCTAAGGATCATGGTCTGAAGATGACAAAGTGCATGAGGCTCTTAGCTCCAGTTAACCAAGCAAGTATGACTCAAGTGGTAGATTGAAAACGCTAAGCAAGAGTTGGGAGTCGTTGAGTTCAAGTCCCAGTATGAACACACAAACACACACACACACACACACACACACACACACACACATAAGCAGGTGAAATAATAAGCATGGCAGAGATAGTAAGTTGTCACTACCATGACATTCTAGCATCACCACAATAAAGGGATGGCATTAATAATAAACATAACAGAATACTATCATTAAATATTTTATAATCATAGAAACAGTTCCAGAAGAAGTGACTTCAGATAATCATTGATCAAAAGATGATAAAACACAAATGCCCATTGAGAACCATGAACCTCCACACCTGCCTTTATACTCAATCCACACGTGCATAGATCATACCACATGTAAATAATGTCATTATGGACCCATTTCTTTTACAGAGCCAAATCTCAAAACCATTTTCACCTCTTATCCTATGGTTCATAGGACAAAAACTAGAATATTTTTATAAATAAATGATGCTGGAGACACTTTGACTAGCCTATTACCTCTCCAGATGTAGCAAGTGATCACCTTAATTTAGGTTTCGGGGTAGGCAGATGAATGGAGAGAGGGGGCATGGGCAAACAAAGTCATAATATTCAGTGTGCCTAAGTACAAATAGAACCAGGGAAGTCGAGGGGATTGGGGGGGATTGGGAGAAATGGGGGAAAAAGAAGGAGGTGATGGCAATTGAGATGCCTTGTACACAAAATGACACATTGACTTGAAACACCTTTGTTCAACTACTTCAACATAATTGTATCAAGGCGAGAGAAAAGATGCCCACTAAGGCTTCAAAAATGGCATTTTCCTATGAAGGCACCACTCCTCCTTCCCCTGCCTCATATTGCAAACTAGATGAACTCTAATCCTCTTAAACCATCAGAGAAATACCCTAGTGTGGCACTTGGTGGCTCATACCTGCAGGCCTAGTGACTCAGGAAGCCAAGATCTGAGGATCAGTGGTTCAAAGCCAGCCCCAGCAGACTCTTATCTCCAACTAGCCACTGAAAAGAGCTGAAAGTGGGGCTGGGGCTCAAGTGGTAGAATCCTAGCTTTGAGTGGAAAAGAAAAAGTTAACAGACAGTGCCCAGGCCTTGAGTTCAAGATCCAGGACTGGCTCCCAAAAGACCAAAGCAAAACAAATTATCATTTTCATTAGCAGGCTCTTTACCTGGCCATGTTATCAGTAGAGGGTACTGCATACATTTCTTGTACCTATGGCTTCTGCACATCACACCTGCAGTACTCCCGCTCCCTTCCTCAATGATCTCCAGTCCATTAGTGTATGGAGCCAGATGTCATGCCCACCCACAAAGTCCTTTGTAAAATCACAGTCCTTGTAAAGACTAGGACACTGTCATCATGGGAATTGCCATGGAGCATCTCTTTTGCATCTATTTTGCTTTTAACTGAAACTGTCTCGTGTCATTGTAGTGTTTGTTATTGAGTTTAGCCCTAGCTAAATGGCTTGATGATCCTGAACCATAGTCAAAGTTCAATTGCTAGCTGGCCACTGGTGGCTCACGCCTGTAATCCTAGCTCCTCAGAAGGCTGTGATCTGAGGAAGATAGTTCAAAGCCCATCCCAGACAGGAACATCCATCTCCAATAAACTACTCAGAAAAAGCCGGGAGTGGTGCTGTGGCTCAAATGGTAGAGCACTAGCCTTAAGCACAAAGAGGCTCAAGGGCAGTGCCAGGCTCTGGGTTCAGGCCCAGGCTTGGCAAAAATAAAGGAAAGAAAGAAAGAAAAGTAGGAAAGAAGGGAGGGAGTGACGGGAGGTCAGGAGGGAGGAAAGGAGGAAGGAAGGAAGGAAGGAAGGAAGGAAGGAAGGAAGGAAGGAAGGAATAAGGTATGGTGATAACAGGAGAGTGTGTAACAAATGGGGCTTTGACAGGGCTGCAGGCATCTGATGGGTAAAATAAATAGTAAAATGCAATTAGTCAAATAAAGTGGAAGTATCATCAAGGAGGAAAAGGTCAGCAAGGAAAAAGAGTTTGTGGAATCTCTTTGGGGGCGAAATTTGTACTCCACAGAGAAGGGATTATAAATGTATTTAAGTAAACATAAGTAAGCATTCAAGTAAAATTCCAATCATAAGGAGAATGTAAAAAAATAACACTTCTTTCCTCTGATACTTGAACATATCATGTTCAAGCTGCAAGAACATGTTTTTTAATTTAAACAAGCAGAGATTGAAGGAAGTTACAGAACCTCTCATCTCAGATCCCAGGCCAGCCTACTTTTATTTTATTTTATTTTTCCCCAAGACTCTTTAATCTTCCTTTGTTTGATCCCAGAGTGCACAGGTGTTAGATCTGTGCAGAGCATTTTGTAGCTTCCATTTAGTCTTGGAGACATGCCTCTTTCTGAAAAGCCTCCATGGCAGGAAGTCCAGGCCTGCATGTGACACACAGGCCTCTTCATACTATGTCTGCTGCCCCATTTCTCCACAGCAGGTCTGGTTGATTCTTTGTATGTCAGGTTTGTTCTTCTACCTCAGCTCAGCTGTCAACCCCATCATCTATAACCTCCTGTCTCATAGCTTCCTGGCAGCATTTCATAATGTAATCTCCTGCAAACTGGGATGCATCTGTAATCATCCCCCAGTGCCACGTGCTACAGGGACGTCATCCTGACAGTGCCACCTATGGAGCTGACCAAAAAGACAGTGCCCTGGTTCCCCTGTCAATCATCCATCTGCCACTCACTGGCACCCAGAGCCCTCTGTACTGATGCTGATCCCACCCCATGATGGAAAGTTTCAGTGGTACCACCTTGAAGAGGCTTAATTGATTCTTGGAGGTGAAAAATATCTCCAGGGCTCAACACTAGAGGAAGGGTCAACCTGGAATCTTCACCTCCTTGTGTGATGTTAGGGAGATGCAATGCTTTTAGAACTCATGTATATAGTTCTAATTATTATTATTATGATTATCATTATTATTTTGGTGCTTGTCCTAGGACTTTGATCTCAGGGCCTAGAGTCCATCCCTCAGCTTTTTTGCTCAAAGATAGTGCTATACCACTTGAGCCACAGCTCCACTTCCAACATTTTGGTATTTCATTGGAGATAAAGAATGTCATGGGCTTTCCTGCTTTGGCTGACTTTGAACCACAATTCTCAGAGCTCAGCCTCCTGAGTATCTAGGATTACAGGTGTGAGCCACCAATGCCCAGCTAGTTGTTGTTGATGTCATTTTAAACAACTATGGAGAGTCAAATTCAGATCTGTGTCTAAAATACAGAACCTCTTGAGTTTCTGTTAAGCTATCTTTCCACTAGTCTTACACTTTAGGCCCCATCACAAGATCACAAAGGCCACCTCACTGTCTGGCAAAGAAGTATAATTGAAGATGGAGCAATTTCCACTCCTAGGAATGGATTGTGTTGAGATGTCCAAACCATGGGGCTGTTACAGTTAGAAACCACAGCGAGCCACGGGACGAAGGTGCTGGGGTGCTGCTCCGGGCCTTATGATTTTAAAATGCCTCAATCTATATCTCCTATCTCTTCCATCAACTGCTATTCTATTGTTATAAGGGAATTCATTCACGAGATGCAGAGAAGCCACATTCTGAGAGGTCCAATTGCAATTCTTTATTAGAAAGCTTGTAGACATCTGTCCCAAAGACCCTGCACCCCAGGAAGTTGCTTGCACAGAGCTTTGAAAGCCAAACACCACATGTTTGGAGTGAGGGCCCAAGCTCAACAAAAGCCAGTCCTCTAGGGGAACAATCAGATGTGAGCAAAGCCAACCATAACATGAAATTATAAGCAGGGAGTACTCTCTGTAGCAAAACTTTCCTGGGGCTAAACAGCATATTGCATCCTCATTTTAACAAATGGGCCATCTCACCTCTTGGCTTTTCAGAGCTCAGTGAAAAACCCCTGCTGCCCATCAAGGCCCAGGAATGGTGGTGAGGATGTTTCTTATAACCAGGATCCTTATTGCAGTAACATGGCTAAATTGGGAATGCATCTTAGTGCTCTTAATTATTTCTTCCCCAGCCTCCAGATCAGTCAGTAATTTCTCACCAGGGACAGGATCTGGGTCAAGATCACACACATGCATGCATGTGCGCGCGCGCGCACACACACACACACACACACACACACACACACACACAGTGTGGGTCACTTCCTGAATTGCATTCCGACTTGAATTTCTAAATGGCGTCTCTCATACAGAGGGACAGAAATGTGGTCATCTGTCTTGGAACAAAGGGGAGTGTCAGCTACTGGCTTCAAACCCCTGACTTTGATGAGCTGTCTTTCATCACTTATATAATGTCCTTTACACATGAAATATGAGTAAAATTGACCTTCAGACTTAGCTTCTATGAAATAATCACAAGTAGTCTGTCCTGTATTTAAACTGGGCTACTTGTTTTTTTTTTTCTTTTTCTTCCTCCCTCCCTCTCTCCCTCCCACTTTCTTCATCTCTCTTCTTTATTTCTTTGCTTTGATCTTCATTTTCTTTCATTTAGATAGGGGCTTGCCTATAACCCAGATGGGAGATGAACCCCAAACACTTCTGCTTCAGCCTCCCAAGTTCTGGGACTACTGGTATACATCACCACACCCAGCTAATGGCTGGCTTTTCATGTGAAAATATAACCCATGGCCTTTACCATCTTCAGATCTTGACATACACATATCTTCTAATTCCTATCTTTATATAGTTATATATAACTAAATATCTATATATGTAAAATGCATATATATATTTGATGTTCAAATTAATATGGGATTGTCCCCAGAGAGCCTGCTTGGCTTACTCAAATCACTGCCATATCTGACTTCTCCATTTGTGCATCTCTCTTATGTTCTTATTTTACTTTGCTTTCTGCCTGTGGCTTCGAATCTTGCTTTTCCAGAATGTACATTTGTTGAAGGAATGAAATTTTGTGTTTACTTTTATTGCCCATGACTGGAACTCTGCAAATGTATCTGCCTCGATGGGAATGTTCAGTAAATAAATGGAGAGTGACCTGGCTTCTGATTCTGTTGCACAGAGCCAAATAATGGTTCCAAATGGAATTGTGCTAAGAGCTATATAGAGTAGTATTATTATTCTATTAGGGGTTTCTGACCTTCAGGTCTTCTGAGTCGTCTCAGTTATACCTGCTGTGTCTGAGGTTCCAGAGTGGTGTTTACTAGCGCTGAAACATGTGGAGTCTGGCATTGCTCTCAGATTATTTCCCCCTGAATTGAATGAGCCATCCCATTGATAAATTGCAGTCAAGGGTTCCAACATCATCATTTATGAACTTACTGTTGCTTTTCATAGTCATGGTATTCCATGCTAATGACAACCCACTTTTCATGAACCAGAATTCTCTTGCGATATGGTGGTTGATGTGGATGAACCCAGTTCTGTGGTTTATTCCAGTGGAAGCAGAAAAGCCGCAATACACAAGAGAAATCTCCAGAATGAGTATCCTTTGTACATTTGCTGTGGTTTTGGAAGCACACTGAATGGAGAATCTTCCAGGTTCCTTATCAGTGCCAAGAATAAAGTAACCACAATGTCAGCAACTGCAGGGAAAAAGGTGTCGCTAAAACTTGGGTTTGTTGGTTTCACTCACTTATCTTGGTCTCTTAAAATGTATGTCAGAGGCGGAGCACAGTGGCTTCTGCCTGTAATCCCAGCTATTAGAGAGGTAATCCAAAAGATCATACCACTAGGCCAGCCTGGGCTGACTCATTTGCAATGAGTTAGATGCGGTGGATTAATGCCTGTGATCCCAGTCACAGCACAGGCTGGACATAGGACAATGGGGATCTGAGGCCAGCCCTGGGCAAAAACGAGCTCCTTCCTGAAAACAAACAAACAAACAAAAAAACAAAGTACTCTTCACCCACCTCCCCCGCTTCCCCCTCTTTCCTCTTACTCCTCCCTCTTATTTCTCTTCTCCTTCTCTTTCTCATTATCTGCCTCCTTCCTCCTCCTCTTTCTTCTTTCTTCTTCTTCTTACTCCTCCTCCTCCTCTTTCCTTTGTGTGCTGGTCCTGGGGCTTGACCTCAAGGCCAGCGCCCTGTCCCTGAGCTTCTTTGGCTCAAGGCTAATGCTCTGCCACTTGAACCACAGCTCCATTATCAGCATTTTTTTAGTAGTTGATTAGAGATGAGTCTTTCCTGCTGGTGCTGACTTTGAACTGCAATCATCAAATCTCAGCCTCCTGAGTAGTTAGGTTGACAGCCATGAGCCTACCAGATCTTGGTATAAAGGTTGTCTCTTAATGGCTGAGCTATAATCAAATGAAGGCATCTCAAAGTGACAAAACAGTCATGAAGCCATGATGTATAGGTAGGAGCTATTTGGCAGTGCATTTCCTAGCGGTCTCAGATTGGTTTGCAAAAAGCTTACTATTAAAATATTCAGGAACTTGGCAAGCTTGGTGAAGGATAGTTTGCATTCAGTCTCACTGGAAATATTTATACCAAGGAAATTAGCAAACACTAAATCAGGGCTTTGTAGGCCCTCAAGTCCGTTTATCAACACAACACTAGCTAGTCATAAGCTGGCATCTTGCCATCCTTCTGTAATGTTTTGAGAATCAATTCTTAGTAGCATTGTCATAATTAGCGATCACGTGAAGTTGTGGGCAATGCATGGAAAGTATAAAATAGTTAACAAGCCCTCTTTTTGACCTAGAATTATTAGATAAAATAGTCTGAATCATGCTAATTATGTCCTGAAAGCTGCATCAACATTTTATAACAAAGTGGAGGAATTATACTTGGATGCTATTCATTAATATCAGGACAGGAAACCTGCAGATGTACTTATCTTCTCTATACAGCTGTTTTTACATATCCCATAGGATCCTGGTTTTTTAAAAAGATGCTCATCTTTGTGTGGTTGGCTGGAGACTGCCTTATTTTTAAATATATGCAAATGTCTTATTACAACATTGTGGGAATGGTTAATTCGAAAGAACCTAGCTAGGCACTTGTGGCTCATGCCTACAATCCCAGCTACTCAGGAAACTGAGACCTGAGGCTCTAAGTTTGAGGTCAACCCAGGTAAAAATGTTTGCGGGACTCCATTTTCAATTAATCAGCAAAAAGCAAAGATAGAGGCTTGACTCAAATGGGAGAACTGTAGCTGAGTAGATGCAAAGCCCTGAGTTCAAATCCTGGTACGGCCAAATAAAGAAAGATGATCAACACTACGCCAAGAAAACACCAAAAGTCATCCAATGTTCCCCCTTTTAGATCACTTTATGGCACCCACTTTTTCTTTTTAATTAAATTGTTATTATAATAAAGTACTTGTGCAAAGGGATGTTAATTCAACATATTCTATGAGTGCGATGCATCTTGATCCCTGTCACCCCTCCATCACCTTCCCCCTTCTCTCCTACCCCACCCCTTCCCCCAAGTGACCTGGCTCCATTTTCACATATGTAACATGATCATGCCTATATTTGCCCCAGATTCTACTCTACAAACAGACATATAGGTGACATATTTGAAAAAAGATTTTCTAAATAATGTGAAAGCTTGGGAACTTTAACCTTCAGATAGGGTAGCAATCATTGTTTAGGCCTATATCATATCGCTGACATGGAAATTAATTCATTGTAGTGCACGTGTGTGTGTGTGTATGTGTGTGTGTGTGTGTCTTGGAGTTTGAATGAAAGACCAAAACAGTAAAATAAGAGAACTATTTAAGAAAAAAATAAAGCATTTCATCTTTTTTCAAGAGCAAGAAATAACCGCAGGCTAAAAAGCCATGGCATGAATAGATAAGAATGACTTTTAAGTAATATTTTTACATCTACCATCTCCATGGAGCTCAGATAAATCCTTAGCTCTATATTTTCTCAACAGCCAGACTGTCTTAGTGTAATTCCACTTCTTTTTATTCTTCCTTCCTTTGTTAAATGCAGATCTAGCGTACAGTCTGGTGTTCTATCAATCCTTTAATAATTGAGCTGAATTTCTCAGCTTAGCAAGAGAGAGATGGAGGCAGGGAGAGGAGAGAGACGGACAAAGACAGAGAGACAGAGATGGAGAGAGACAGAGAGGAAGGGAGAGACTCAGAAGGAGGAGAAGGAGGAGGAAGAGGAGGGGGAGGAGCAGGAGGAGCAAGAGGAGGAGGAGGAGGAAGGAGAAGGAGGAGGAGGAGCAAGAGGAGGAGGAGGAGCAAGAGGAGGAGGAGGAGCAAGAGGAGGAGGAGGAGCAAGAGGAGGAGGAAGGAGGAGGAGGAGAAGGAAGGAAGGAAGGAAGGAAGAAGAAGAAGAAGAAGAAGAAGAAGAAGAAGAAGAAGAAGAAGAAGAAGAAGAAGAAGAAGAAGAAGAAGAAGACGAAAGACGACTATTGGTGCTTGAAGAGGAAGAGGCCACCTGAACTATGTGATAGGCAATGCCATGGCCAATCCCAAGCTAAAGGGAAGAGCTGGAAATGCAGCCGCCTCCTCACCATGGCAACAGAAACAAATAGAGGCGGGACTGATTATGACTGGGAGGGCAGAGCCAATCAGAACTCATGATGCCCTGAACTGGTTACACTGTGACCAAGCTGGAATTCCAGGAGACCCAGCGTGGAAGAATGGTTCTGGAACACTCTGCACTGACTGAGACTTCCCTACTAGTAAAACCCGAGGCAGACTTTTTCTACACAATGCCCACCTGGGAGCTGATCTGATGAACATGCCTGATGCACTCCGCCAGCTCCAAGTCATCCTGAAGCATTCTTCATGTGCAGATCCGGGGGCAGACGGGGACTTAGGCCCAGATGCCTTGGTTCAAATCCTGGCTGGGACACTGGTTTGTTACGTGCCCTCGGGCAGGTTCCCACATCTCTCTGAGGCCCAGATTCCATGTCTGTAAAATGAAGAACATGAGCACTATAATGCTATAGATGTGAGTTTTAAACAGGTTAAACTATTACTCTAAGGTCAGTGTTGGACATTTAGAAATTTCCTAAATAAGTTCTAAACAGAAGCAGTATTAATCATGAAGATACATCTTTAATACATTTTTGGTTTTTTTGGTCATGCATCTTGAACTCAGGGACTGGGCACTGTCTCTGAGCTCTTTCACTCAAGGCTAGTACTCGACCACTTTGAACCACAGCTTCCCTCTTGGTTTTCTGGTAGGTAATTGGAGATATGAGTCTCCTGGTCTTTCCTCCCTGGGCTGGCTTTGAACCATGAGCCTCAGCTCTGAGCTAGGATTATAGATGTGAGCCACCAGCGTCCGGTGGTCAGTTATTCTTCTGGGTGGCAACAAATGCAAAATTTCCACATTAGGAGATTTGCCAGGCATTTAAAATTATTATTATTCATATCTACCAAATAAGCCGGCTGAATATGATTCTATCATCTGTGCCTCGGGATTTCATTACTAACTGATGGCAGGAATGTGTATTCAAGATTGCTTCTCTGTTACATTAAAGATTAATCAATATTATGATAGTAACGATGTCAAGCAAAAAATTGAGCTTGGGCTATGAAGCACAGCTAGTGTACTAAATAGCTTCAAGTCCATCAGCCTCAGTCATCTGTTGAACTAAGTGTCTGAGATTGCTTTGTTAGTATTAGAAGTCAGAAGCCAAGAATCCTACCCAAGGGGATGTCCTCTTGCCCAGATAAGAGGTTTTGGTCCAGGATCAAATGATGACTGGCACGTTGAGTTGAATTAGGTCATCTCCTGGGAGGTCACATCTGCCCTTCCAACTCCCTGCCTCGGCATGAATGAACAGCACTTGCACCAGAGTTATTCAGAAAATGAAACTGAAGCAAATGCATTGATAGGGTGTTTTTTGTTGTTTCAAATTTCATTCACTGTAGAATTGATTTGTATTCCTTACATACATACTCACACTTTACAGGGAATGCAGTAGAGGTGACAATGCGTTTACATAGAGATTAAAAAGCAAATGGCCTGAATACAAACAGACTCTGGCTCAGATTGAAAGAAAATCTTAGAATTTAGTCTTAAGTGCTTCCCTGTCATTTTTTTTAATCTATTGGAGCTGTCATTTCAGAATGGTGTAAAAGAAGAAGAACAAAATCTTGCACTGGCTGCATGTTAAAAATGATGTGGTAGACTTTACTCTGATTATAATAAACAAGACAGAGTGAACTCAACCCTAAGTACTATCAAGACAAAGATTTCCACCCGGCAGTCAAGGGGAGAGAAGAGATTTAAAAAAAAAAAACTACTAAAAAGAACTTGATATTTCATCTCACCCTAGTTGGAATGGCCATCAGCAAAAATACAAACAATAAATGCTGACCAGAATGTGGGGAAAATGAACCAAATTGCACTGTTGTTAGGAGTGCAAACTAGTGCAACCACTGTGGAAGGAGGTGTGTAGTCTTCCAAAATCTCAAGATAAAACTACCCTCTCATGCAGTGATAACACACAAGATTCCAAGTCAAAATACAATAAAGACACTTGCACACCCATGTTCACCACTGCATGATGCACCACAGCCAAGTGATGGGAACAGCCCAGGTGCCATACAACAGAAGAATGGATCAAGAAAATACAAATATAGACATGAGCCTGTGTCATTGATCTACGAAAGAACTATGTTCTTTTCCTATTTGTGGAACGTAGATCTACATTATAAACATCTATGAAAACACATAACACAGGGTTCTAGGCATATATACACAAACAGACTAAAGTATGGTACCCTCAGGGCAAGTTTTCCATGGTGAACCACGTTTGAATGGCTCAACACTTTAAGAGATAAAGATTACCTCAGAGCCAGTAAAGGTACCTCATGTTTATAATCTCAGCAAGTCAGTATGTATACACATGCACACATAATATGCATATAGACCTTCTGCACCTGCCTCATCTTCTGTCGGCTGCTACTTGTTCTCATCCCTGGCTGGAGAGAGAGGAAGCATCTGCCATCACTCAGTCATTCAATGAATTCCCAGGTTCATTCAATTAAGATAGTGAAGAGAAGATTTGGGTCTATCCTTCTCACTCTACTTCCCCGGTAAGGAAGCCATTGGTCTCATTGCGGAGCATTCTTGGGCTCTGAGAAATGTTCCAAGGTATTTCTTGCCTTCTCTCAGTTTCCCAGAGGTCTTGCAATGAGAGCACTATGTTAAGTGTCTAATCCTCAAAACTCCAGTTTTCCAGTGATTTGTCCCCCAATCTTTCCTTGAGGTTTATTCCAATTTATAAGACAAGTCTAAGACCAATTTCTAGTCCCAGCTGGGCTGCTCCCTCCTGGCAGCTCTGCCCCTAACTGGACTTAATTGTAGAAGAGTAAAGGGTGAATAAGTGATGTCTAAATCAATATCTTGGAGCCAGATGCCGGTGGCTTATGGTAATAATCCTAGCTACTCAGGGAGCTGAGATCTGAAGATTGTGGTTCAAAGAAAGCCTGGGCAGAAGAGACCCCAATAAGCTTCTTCTTGCTAATTTACCAACAAAAACAGTAAGTGTCCCTGTGGATCAAGTGGCAGAGTGATAGCCTTGAGCAATAAAAAAGCTCAGGGCCAGCACCCACACCTGAGTTCAAGCCCCATAATCCATTCACACACACACACACACACACACACACACACACACACATACACACACACACACACACCATGACAGTTCTTAGTAACAAACGTGATTAATGACACATCATCAAGAGCCAAAGAAAATTATATTCTTGCATATTATACATAATCCCAAACCACCAGTACTTGTCTTTTCAAGTTGGGAGCAAGAAAGCCAGCAAAAATATTTGCCTACAAAGGATTCCCTTAAATGGTAAACATTGGTCCTTTTCTAGCCTAAAGTTACCACAGATGGAGGACAAGTTTTATTAGGACATCCAGATGGTTCTTTCCCAGGACTGGGACAAACAGAAAATGATCTCTACCTTCCAAATTGTTGTGGAAAATTCCCTTCTGTTTAGGTACCACATTTTTTGATCCACTCATCTATTGTGAGGCCTCTTTAGGTTGTTTCTGTTTCTTGGCTATTGTGAACAGTGTGCCCATGAACATGGGTGTGTGGGTGTCTTTTGGAACTAGAACAAATCATTAAGTAAGGTAAGCCAAGTTCTGAGAGACATACAGTGCATATTCTCTATGAAATGCAGGAGTTAGATCTAAAATGCACTGGGATCTGATAACACTTTACAATATTCCAGAGACTCACTGTGAGACCAAAAGAGGCTATTCTTAGGAGAACAACTCAAATGTACAATGCCTAAGCGCCCCTTCATATTTAGATAAAATAATGTACATATGGAAACAAACTCCAATTTTTGGAAAAAGTAATGGTGTTTTTTGGACACTGATGAAAACAAACTATGCAACTTATAGTTAGAGATGAAGGAGGGGCTGGGAGAGAATGAGCGAACAGAAGACACTCTACAAAAGGAAATGTACTCATTACCAGACTCATGTCATTGCAACCTCTATGTACACCACCTCTACAATAACAATAAAGCAAATTAATAATTTAAAAACCTCTTCCATGCAGCTGAATCGATGCGAATTATAAGAATCTTTCAGCAAACATATTTGCTTATCTTTACTCTCTACTCCATCATGTAGATTTAAATGGAAAAATAAATGGAAAAAATGAAATAGCCTTATTGGTCTTTTGGAAAAAGAACAAAACAAACTTGCTACCATCTATTTGGCTGATGATTAAATAGATGAGTGAATAGCCTGTTCAAATGTACCCCTCCATCATCCTAACTGAGCCATTTCTCGTGTGCTTTCTTCTAAAACCAGATGTTCCCTGAATTGAGGAATTTATTTATAATAAGAATTACTAAGGAATTCACTTATAACTGAAAAAAACCATTGCAATGGTCAATAAATTGTGAGAATCTCTGGTGTTCCAAAGCAACTCTTCATATGAATAGCACTCATGCCTCCTCTACAGAGAGTAATTTATTTAGGGGGAAAAAAACTGCTGAAAAAAAAAAAACACTGAGTAAGGAAGAAGGGAAATATGGTATACAGGGCCTCATGGAGAATCATGGGAGGCAATCACAAGTGATAATATGTGTATTATTTCTAACTCAGGTCACTAACTAGTGACAGACAGTAAGAGTCAGATCACGTGATTTGAAACTCATTCCAACACACCCAACACAAAACTCAGGACGTGATGTTTCTGCACTCCTCCTGCCGACATCCATGTCTCCCTGTGATCTGGGTATGCTCAAGCCTCCTTGAGCCATGGCACCAAAACTTTGAGCCCAGAATCTTTAACATCTCTATACTTAATGCATCAGTTCTTTTTCCTCAAGTGCAGCTTGTATGACCCAAGAACCTGTCTACCAGGTTCACCGATTTTTTTTGTGTGATATACTCTTTACACCCAATATCTGGACTTTGAAGCCCCCCTAGGCAGGAAAGTCTATGAGACTCTTCTCTCCAAGGAGTCACCAAGAAACTGTAAGCAGAGCTGTGGCTGAAATCATAGAGCAATAGCATTGAACAACACAAAACAAGACCAAACCAAATACCCTCAGAGACAGCATCACTGGTGGCTTGTTTCTGTCATCCTAGCTACTCAGAAGTCAGAGATCTAAGGACTGAGGTTCAAAGCCAGCCTGGGTAGGAAAGTCCGTGAGACTCTTTTCTCCAATGAATCACCAGAAAACAGCAGTGAAATGGATTCTCCATATGGAGGAGGGGAGGGAACTCTAAATATGGGTGGTACCCCATTCTCCCAGTACCTAATCCTGGTGATTTGCCAGTTCTATAGAGTGGGAACCGTGCTCCCTCTAGGGTGCTCACTCAGGACACACAATAAGGCCCAGGAGCCTCTGGGAACAACCTAACCTCAAAGGAGGTAAAGTCAGATGACCTGATTGGCCCAGGACCACAGCCTCAGGCTATCCTGCAGTCAGGGATCCAGAGATGGCGTGGGTCTCTCTGCAAACCGAAGTGATGATTCCATTTGTGTCCTCTCAACCCAAACAATCTTCTTTTAATTTCCCCGGGACCACAAGAGAGAAATAATTTGCATGGACAATTCATTCACAGACATGATATAATTTCGTCTTTGTGAAGCCAGCCTGCTCCTAATGATCTCAGCAGTAAGGGAGTCACTGCCTCTGTGTAGAGACCCACGCTACCATGCTCAGGGTTGCAGAGAATGTGAGCCTCTGGGACAAGACAGACAATACACCATTCAGGCACGTGGCAGGCCATTCTCCCTCAGGAAAAGTCCAGTGAATATGTCCAGCCTGGTCTATCACAGGAGCCATGGCTTGAGGCCTCTGGTCTCCCCTTTCAACAGCCTTCCAATCCCCACTGCTAAAGTTTCTCAGAAACCCAGGCAGATGATCTTTAACAATATGCATCTACATTCCATTGGATTATGTAATCAGTGTGGAAACACTGGAAAGGCTGAAGAAACACACACACACACACACACACACACACACACACGAATACACAGATAATCTTGCAAGTAAAAATAAGTTGGTGCCCATGGTGATTCACACCTGTCATCCTAACTACTCAGGAAGCTGAGATCTGAGGATCATGGATTGAAGCTAGCCTAGGCAGGAAAACCTGATACTCTTCTTGCCAGTCAACCAGCAAAAAGGCCGAAGTAGAGCTGTGGCTCAAGTGGTAGAGCACCAGCCTTAAGTGTAGAAGCTAAGTGACAACACCCAGGCCCTGAGGTCAAGCCCCAGCAACAGCACAAAAAAAAAACAACCAAATACAAGTTATGTCATCACTCAGAGGAATAAATAATACCAATCTGTCTACTATCACACACTTATATACACGAATATACACTGTATTATATGAAATGTTAGGCAACTTGCTCTTTTCTATGCACTGCCTAACTGGGGTATTTTTCTCATATGAGTAAGCACTTCATTATTTTATGGATTTGAATCATTCTTTTAGACAGAATTATCCTAAAACCTTGAAAAGATTTCCTTTTTGTTTGAAAAGGGATTCATTCCACCATGTCTGTTATTCTATTTTAAAACAAAACACAAAACACTACAGTGTATATTCTTGAGCTATCATCATCTTTCTCTGGGGATTTCTTGAAGTGAAATACGTACAGGCAATGCAACTTCTGGATGAAAAGAAGTGTCTGTATACATTTTGGAATTGATGTCTAAAGTTCTTCGAGGTATTCTCAGAGGCACATACCTTGGGGAAAGCAGAAATAGTTTGGGGGTATACACGGGGGACCTTGGAATGGAGCTGGCCTAGCAACTTGGCCATATTTATTTTACAAATCTCATAGGTTTCATGACAGCCTGACCCTGGAATATACAAATTAGTGTCTTCCTGGTCAGAGTTGTACTCTGTCACTTTTTTTTTCTTTTTTTGAGGGGTGGTAATGTTGCTAAATACATTGACAGGGCTGAAAGCCTATAAAACAGCCCTGAAGAAACCAAAGCTCCATTCATTTGGAGCAAGTGGTCACTAGGGGGCAGTGGAGCGCCACAGACAGTTTCAGGATGCTTACTACAAGGTTGTTATGCTTAAAACCATTTTCTTCTTCCTTTCTTCCTTCTTTCCTTCTTTTTTATTATTTATTTATTTATTAATTGACCACAAATTTTTTGACAAGGTGTTGTGCAAAAAGGGTACAGTTACACAGTAGGGCAGTGTGTACATTTCTTGTGATATCTTACGCCCTGTTTTTCTATCTCTTCTCTAGGTCAGGTAGACATATATACAATATACAATGAATCAAGAACATATACAGTACCCACGTGGCCACGCCCAAGAAAGTTCGCCTAGGGCTTTAAATGTAATGTCGATATTAGACCATATGTCGACAGTAGTCTTATATGAACGTACATACATAGCTTTTGAGCTATTGTATTCCCCTGAGAGGTCAATTTTTGACCTTTATATGTTGAGTAATTGTTTTTAGTTACATAATGTTGGGTTGCTGCCCCAATCCTGTGGGGAATACTATTTGACAAGCACATTTTCATTTCAAAGACTTGGTTTTTACTGTCTGTCCGTCTCCCAGTGTTAACAGTCATATATCAGGGAGATCATGCCCCTTTGTTTTCTGTGTTCTAGGCTTGTCTCATTCAACATTATTTGTTCGAGTTCTGACCATTTTTTTGTGAATAACAACATTTCACCATTCCTAATCGCTATGTAGTATTCCATTGTGTATAAGTACCATATTTTTTGGATCCATTCGTCTGTGGAGGGGCATCTGGGTTGTTTCCATATTTTAGCTATTGTGAATTGTGCCACGATAAATATGGAAGTACAAATGTCCTTTTGATATCTTGGGGTTTGCTGTTTAGGATAGATGCCTAGGAGTGGTATGGCTGGGTCATAGGGTAGGTCTATATCGAACTTTTTGAGAAACCTCCATACTGTTCTCCAAAGTGGTTGTACTAATTTGCACTCCTACCAACAATGGAGTAGGGTTCCTCTTTCCCCGCACCCCCTCCAGCATTTGTTGTTGCCTGAGTTCAGAGTATAGGCCATTCTAACTGGGGTGAGGTGGTATCTCAGGGTTGTTTTTATTTGCATTTCCTTTATTAGCAGGGATGTTGAGCATTTCCTTATGTGTTTCTTTGCCATTTTTATATCTTTTCTTGTGAAGTCGCTCTTTAGCTCCTTTGCCCATTTCCTAATAGGTTTATTGGGCTTGGAGGGGCGTAGTTTTTTGAGTTCTCTGTAGATGACAGATATCAGGCCTTTGTCTGTTGCTGTGCTGGTAAATATCCTTTCCCATATCGTTGGCTGTCTTTCTATTTTGGTGGCTATGTCCTTAGCTGTGCAGAAACTTTTTAATTTGTAGTAGTCCCATTTGACGAGTCTTTCCCCTATTTGTTGTGCCCCTGGGACTCTATTCAGGAAGTTCCTTCCTGTGCCTATAAGTTCTAGCGTCTTTCCTACTCTGTCCTTCAGTAGTTTCAAGGATTCAGGTCTGATATTGAGGTCCTTGATCCATTTTGAGTTGATCTTGGTGCATGGTGATAGGCTTGGGTCTACTTTGAGTTTTCTGCATATGGCTGCCCAGTTCTCTGGCACCAGTAGTTGAAGAGGCTATTTTTATTCCATTGTATGTCTTTAGCTCCTTTGTCGAATATCAGTTGGCTGTAAGAGTGCGGTTTTATTTCTGGGTCTTAAATTCTAATCCATTAGTTTTCCGATCTGTTTTTATACCAATACCATGCAGTTTTTGTTATGATGGCCTTGTAGTAGAGCTTGAAGTCTGGTATTGTGATACCTCCTGCACTGCTTTTTTTGCCTAGATTTGCTTTGGCTATTCTAGGTTTTTTGCTGTTCCATAAGAATTTATGGATTGGTTTTTCTATTTCAGTGAAGAATGTGGCTGGGATTTTGATAGGTATTGCATTGAATTTGTATAACAATTTGAGTAATATGGCCATTTTCACTATATTGATTCTGCCTACCCATGAGCATGGGAGGTCTTTCCATCTCCTTGTGTCTTCTTTGATTTCCCTTATGAAATTTTTATAGTTTTCATTAAATAGGTCCGTCATGTCCTTGTTTAAGTTAATCCGTAGGTACTTTATACTTTTTTCGGCTACTGTAAATGGAATTGTTTCCATAATTTACTTTTCTGTTCATCTATTGCTGGTGTACAGAAAAGCTGCCGACTTTTGTGGATTGATTTTGTATCCTGCTACTTTGCCAAATTGGGTTATTAGGTGTAGGAGTTTAGGTACTGAATTTTTTGGGTCCTTCAGATATAAGATCTGTGAATAGGGATAACTTGATTTCTTCCTTGCTGATGTGGATCCCTTTGATGTCCTCCTCTTGCCGTATTGCTATGGCTAGGGATTCCAGCACTATGTTGAAATGAAGTAGGGAGAGTGGGCATCCTTGTCTTGTTCCTGAGTTTAGGGGGAATGATTTAAGTTTCTCTCCATTTAATATGGTATTAGCAGTAGGTCTGTTGTATATGGCTTTTATTGTTTTGAGGAATGTTCCATCTATTCCTGTTCTCTCCAAAGCTTTTAATAGGTATGGATGTTGTATTTTGTCAAAGGCTTTTTGGGCATCGACTGAGATAACAATGTAATTCTTAATTTTAGATCTGTTTATGTGGTGAATTATGTTGATTGATTTACGGATGTTGAACCATCCTTGTGTCTGTGGGATGAAGCCTACTTGGTCATGATGTATGATTTTCTTGATCAATTTCTGGATCCTGTTAGCTAATATTTTATTGAGGAGCTTTGCGTCTGTGTTCATTAGTGATATTGGTCTGTAGTTCTCTTTTTTTGTTTGCTCTTTGCCTGGTTTGGGAATGAGTATGATATTAGCTTTGTAGAATGAGTTTGGGATTTCTCCCTCTGTATTTCGCGGAAGAGTTTGAGGAGTATTGGTTTTAGCTCATCACTAAAGGTTTTGTAGAATTCGTTGGTGAATCCATCTGGGTCTGGGCTTTTCTTTGTTGGGAGGTTCTTGATTACCTCCTGTATCTCACTGTAAGTTATTGGTTTATTTAGTTGATTTATTTCTTCTTGGTTCAGTTTGGGCAGTTTGTACTTCTCTAAGAATTGATCCATTTCTATAAAATTATTGTTTTTTGCTGAGTAGAGGTTTTGGAAATAGCTCCTTATGATTGTTTGAATATCGTGTGTACTTGTTGTAATTTTTCCGGTGGAGTCCTTGATTTTACGTATATGAGTCTCTTCTCTTCTTTTTTTTGTAAGTCTGGCGAGGGGACTGTCAATTTTGTTTATTTTCTCAAAGAACTAGCTTTTAGTCTTATTTATTTGTTGAATGGTCTTTCTATTTTCAATTAGATTTATCTCTTCTTTAATCTTTGTGATCTCTCCCCTCCTAGTCATTTTAGATTCTGTCATTTCTTGTTTCTCCAGTTGTTTTAGTTTCATTCTGAGGTTATTCACCTGCTCTGCTTCCTTTCTTTTAATGTGAGTGCTGAGGGCAATGATATTGCCCTTCAGTACTGCCTTAGCTGTTTCCCATAGGTTTCTTTGTGATGTGTTTTCATTGTCATTGTGGCTAATGAATTCATTGATTTCATCTTTAATTTGGTCTGTGGCCCAAGTGTTGGATAGCAGTGTGGGGTTTAGCCTCCAAGAGTGTGTATAGCCTCTGTGGTATCCTTTGTTGTTGAGGGTTACCTTTAATCCACTGTGATCAGATATAATACATGGAATGACGTCAATACTTTTGTATTTGCTGAGGTTCTTTGTGTGGGCTATGATGTGGTCTATTTTGGAATATGATCCATGCTGAAAAGAAGGTGTATTAGGTCTCTGTAGGGTGGAAGATTCTGTATAGGTCTGTCAGATCCATTTGGAATATGGTGTTACTTAGGTCCTCAGCTCCCTTGCTAATCCTCTGGGTGTTGGATCTGCCTCTTGGAGAGAGTGGGGTATTAAGGTCACCCACTATGATTGTGTTTGCGTCTATCTTGTTCTGTAATTCTGTGAGAATTTGCTTGACATATGTAGGGCTTCTTTTGTTCGGTGAGTATACATTTATCACCGTGATGTCTTGATTCTGGATTTTTCCTTGTATTAATATGTAGTGTCCTTCTTTGTCTTTTTGAGTTGATTTTAATGAAAAGTCCAGCTTGTCTGAGATCAGGATGGCTACACCTGCCGTTTTGGTAGGTGCATTTGCTTGATAGATCTTGCTCCATCCTTTCATTCAGAGCCTGTTTTTGTCTCTTGCTGTAAGGTGGGTCTCTTGTACGCAGCAGATGTCAACTTTTTGTTTGTGGATCCATCCTGCCAGTCGGCTCCTCTTTATCAGAGAGTTTAAACCATTTATATTTAAAGATATCAAGGATAAAGGTGTTTTTTCTCCTTCCATTTTCTTGTTGAGCTGTTTTTTCCTCTTTTTTTTCTTGTCTTTAGTGAGCTGTTCTTTCTCTTGGACTTTGGCTATTGTAGTTTCTATCTGATTCTGTCTGTGTGTCTTTTACGATCTCTGTTGGGTGGGGCTCCCCTCTTAGAATTCGCTGTAGGACTGGTTTTTTTATTCACATACTCATTTATCTCCTCTTTGGTGTGGAAAGATCTGGTTTTCCCTTTGAATGTGAACTCCAATTTCCCTGGATATTTGATCCGAGGTTGCATATTGTTAGCCTGAAGTACTTGGATGGTGTTCTTCCACTCACTTTGTGCTTGATAAGTTTGTATGGATAGGTCAGCTGTTATTCAAATCCTCTTCCCATTGTAGAAAATGTCTTTCTTCACTTTGGCTGAATTCAGAATTTTCTCTATAATCTTGAGGTCTGAAGTCTTGAATATTATGTGCTTTGGGGTGGCTTTTCTGGGGTCTTGCCTGCCAGGTGTCCTATAGGCTTCGGTTACCTGGATGGGGTCCCCTGTGAGATTGGGGAAGTTTTCTGCAATAACTTTATTGAGAACATGTTTAAGCCTCTGCTCTGGTATTTGGCTCCTTCTTCAATTCCAATTATGCGCAGATTATCTCTTGTTTTTGTCCATTAGTTCCTGGATTAGTCTGCCCTGAAGCTTCACAGTTTCTTGGAGTGTGGTCATTTTCTGGTTGTTGTCAGTAGCTTCGTTGTCCAGGTGAGAGATTCTGGATTCCATATGGTCCACTCTTTGTGTTATGGTTTCAATTGCGGAGTTTATGGATGTCAGAGAGCTACTTATGGTTGTCAGATCAGTTCTGATCGTGGAAATTTCTTCCTTTAAAGAGTTGTATTTTAAATCTATTTTTTCATGCATTTCAATTCTCAGGATGTTAAGATTTTCTTTAAAGGAGGCTTGCATTGTATCCATTTTTGCTTCCATTTCTTTCTTGGCTTCCTGGGTGTCCTTCAAGATTTCCGCTCTAAACTCCTGGAATTGTTTTCTGATTTCATTTCTTACGCTTTCCCTCATTCCTGTTAACATGGCCTCATTTACTTTTTTATTCTCCATCTCCTCTTCAGTCGTGCTGCTTTTATAGCTGGCTAGTTGGCTTGCTCTTTGATGAACTGTGTTATGTTTCTTTGTGATTTGCACATCTGGAGATCTGTGAATGGCTTCTCAGGTTTGGTTTGTAGCTCTGCCCTCCCTCCTGTGTAGGCATGTCTACCAGAGCAAGTGCTGCCGCTTTGGCCCTGCCCACCTGTGCAGGGTACTCGTACCAGAGCGGGCACTGTCGCCAGAGGCTCCACCCACCTGTTCGCTGTGCGCCCACTACAACAGGCGCTGGCACTGTGGCCCCGTCCACTTTAGCGGGGTACACCTCCCAGAGGGATCCCTGGGTTGTGGGTTGTGTTTGCGCCCTCCCGCGAGTCCGTTGGTGGGGGCGGTATGAGTGGGGCCCAGTGGGATCTACTGTCCGGGCGTGGATTAGCACCCTCAGACTTTGCCTCTGCTGCAAGGGGGAGGACGTGAGCAGGCCCAGGTGTCCCTGCTGTGCTGGTATTGCCCACCAGCGCCTATAATTTTAGTTGTAAGAGTCTGTGAGGTCCAGGCGCCTCAGGTGGGCCTTGCACTGCCAGCCATCCCCTGGCCCCTGTTGGGAAGGGGGCAGGGCCGATTCGGCCAGATCTGGATCCTGTGTGGCCTTGGGGCTGCTCCGCCCTTCCCCTGCTAAACTGACTTCCCAGTGCCTGATGGGAGCTTCTTGCCTGATTTGGGGGTTCTTTGTTCCCTTAGGGTGGGGAGGGGTAGGGAGGGAGATCTAGCTTCTTTGTAGGGCTTGGGTCTCTGATAGCTGGTCTCCCGTTGGGTGAGGGGGTAATGGGGGACTCACTGATCCTGGATTGTGTGTGTGTCCTGCGCAGCTGTTGGTCCTTCAGGGGGTGGTGAAGTGTCGTGGTGGTGTCCCCGGTTCCCTCCTTCTGCCGTGCTGGGTTCCCCAGCAGCCGTCTGTCCAAACCCGGTGTGGACCCGAACTTCTCGTTGCTGCCGTTGTATGTCTTGGTCTGCACCCTCCCTAGTGACTATGGGGTCTCCCGCTGTCTGAATTCTGCGCTCCCAGCAGCCTGTCTGCCAATCACCAGGTTCACCTTTCCCAGCCTGGCCCTGTTTGGGCCAGGGTCGGCTGATGGGGGGAGGGTGCCCCGGAGATTCTCCGGCTCCGTGTAGGTTTTTGGCTCTTCTTTTTTACTCCTTTGTGTTTTCCTATGTATCTCCACTGCTTCTGGCTGCTGGTTTTGCTGGGTTCTTGATGGGGTGTTAGATGTTCGAGTTCCCAGCTCGCTATTCATTTGGAGCAAGTCGGGGTGCCCCCCTACTGTGTAGGCGCCATCTTTCTCTCTTTCTTTTTAATAATTATATTATCTTTAAATAGTTGCCCAAACGCTTTGCCATTCAACAAATCAGTTTATGAATACCATGAACTTTGATCCATGTCACCCTTTACAACCTTCCCAACCACCTTTCCGACACCACCCCCTCCCTCCTTTTTCTTAATTTTGTAGAATACATAATAGGTTTTTTCCTTTTTTGGCTATCTAACCAGGAAGTTTGTGTACACAGTACATCTTGGTCTGTGTCATCTCCAGAATATTTCCAAACCTCCCCCCACTTCAATCTATCCCCCTTTTTTCCCCCTTCATGTTGTAGTATATGCAATGAATTCTTGACTACACATAGGTTGCATGGTTTCCTTGGTTTGTGGTAGCTAAACCTGTGCCTATAAATCTATAAGGAAATACATGAGGTGGTAAGCAAATAGTTACAAATGAATTACAATAGACTCTATGGAAAGCTCAAAAAATATAACTCATTAGAAAGACAAAGTCAAAGCCCAACAAAATAAGTACCAGGAAATGAGTACCTTCCAGAGATGAGGTTTGGCTAAGGATATGAGGTGTGACTAGTGAAGAGAGAAAGTGTGTGGGTGAATGCATTTCTTATTGAATGGGTTTTAGGTCTCATAAATCCATCTCAGGGGTTTTGGTTGGGAAGACTAGCTTCACTTTTCTTTCTATCAGTCCTGGGGCTTGAGCTTGCCACCTGGGCGCTGTCACTGAGCTCTTTTGCTTAAGGGTAGCCCTCTACCACTAGGAGCCACAGTTGCAATTTTCTGGTGTTTCATTGGAGACAAGAGTCTCATGGAATTTCCTTTCTGGGAGGACTGAACTGTGATTCTCAGATCTCAGCCTCCTGTGTAGATGACAGGCTTGAGTCACCAGCACTCAGCACCCAACACACAGCTTCATCGGGGGCAATGGTATGACATTGCTCTATCATGGTATCTATGCAGGGCATAGGAGAGAACTTATCCATGCCTCCTGAGCTTCTCTTTAGCCACACTAATGCCTGAATATTGACTTGAGTATCTATGATGTTGTCTATTGAGAAGGAAAAACTTTCATGGAATTTTTATAACTTAGACCTGAAAAAATTTACAACAAAATATAGCTACTATTATGACATCATGGACATTATTTGCTCAAATAATCTGGCTGCCCTTAAGCACAATGTATAATGGATTTGGGGGCATATTGAATACATTATTAAAAATGCCTGCCTGCCAGCCTGCCAGCCTCCCTGCTGACATTCTGGCCTGCTTAACCACTAGTGCCTCAATATTGATTTGAGTTTCTATGTTGTCTACTGGGCAGGGAAATAGAATTTTTATAACAAGACTTGAATAGGTGCTGGGGATATGGCCTAGAGGAAAGAGTGCTTGCCTTGTATACATGAAGCCCTGGGTTCAATTCCCCAGCACCACATATACAGAAAACAGCTGAAAGTGGCACTGTGGCTCAAGTGGCAGAGTGCTAGCCTTGAGCAAAAAAGGTGCCAGGGACAGTGCTCTGGCCCTGAATCCAAGCCCCAGAACTGGCCAAAAAAAAAAAAAATAAAAGACTTGCATAAATTTATAACAAAACACAGCTACTATTATGTCACTATGGACATTATTCACTCAACCTTTATGGCTGCCCTTAAGAATAATGTATAAAGGATTTGGGGGCAATTTGTGTACATTATTAAAAATATGTGCCTTTCTGCTGTGTCCTGTTTGCCTGCCTACCTGCCTTCCTAACTCCAGTGCTGTCGGGATCTGATGGATCCCTATGTCGGGGGTTCTGGACCCCCTTCTCCCCCAATCTTCCGCTCCCTCCCCCGCCTGGCGCCAAATCGCCACGGCGGGGCAACTCTCTCTGGCACGCATCCTGTGAGCCCACCTGCTCTTTGTGCATGCCCCCCCATTTGGAGGACATGTCCCACTCCTGAAATCCATGTACTGTATCCCAGAATTCCCAGCCATGTGATTCGCCCTGCGTTTGTGCGCCAGATGTTGGGATCTGATGGATCCCTATGTCGGGGGGGTTCCGGACCCCCTTCTCCCCCAATCTTCCAGGGGAGAATGTGTCGGGCCCCTGAGGACCCTTTCCCCTTCATCTCCCGGAGAAATGCCTGAGCCATTACCAGACCGCTCTAAGCTGGAGTGGGATGCTGAAGTCCCCTTCATCGCCAGCCCCTACTGATGCAGAAAGAACACTTCAGGGAAACGCCGAGATGGTGGGATGTGTCTCAGCACCCAGAGGGAGGGCCAGAGAAATTTATTATGATGACAAAGGTGAAGGGGAAGGACTTGGGGTGACTGACTGATTGGCTGACTGGACTGCCCCTCAAGTGGTGTCATGTAACTTCCTTTGTGGGCTGGACAACCCTATCATGGTGGCATGCACGTGTTCGCCTCCCAAGGGGAGGGGGGCTTCTTTTCCGGTTGAGGCTGAAAGGTGGGAGGGGCTCCCTCCCACACTGTCCCAGGGCTGGGGGAAGGGCAGCGTCTCGCTCTTGGCGCCCTTCCCCCACCAAGGCCAAAACAGTCCCCAGCACAGTGCCTGAATATTGACTTGGGTTTCTACGATGTTGGCTATTGAGCAGGCAAATAGCAAAACTTCCATGGAATTTTTAAAAATAAGGATTGAAAAAATTCACAACAAACATAGGTACTCTGATGTTATTATAGACATTATTTTCTCAACCAATCTGGTTGCCCTGAAGCACAATGTACAAAGGATTTGGAGGCATGTTGTATATATTATTAAAAATGCCTGCCTGCCTGCCTACATGCCTTCCTCGTCCCTAGTGCCTGAATATTGATGAGTTTCAACCATGTTGTCTATTGAGCAGGCAAATTGAAAAATTTTGATGGAATTTTTATAACTTACAATTGAAAAAAATACAACAAAACATAGACATGTCCTCGACCCCATGTCAGTACTGGATCGGGCCCGTGCCAAGCACTTGTTAAAGGATCTTTCCACTTAACTTGGGCAAAAGCTCTTTGCTCTCTCTTTTCCCAAAACCGCTGTGCTGCAGAGTGGCCATTGCAATCCAAATTTAAAAAATTTAGTACGAATGAAGCATGAGAAAGTATATTAACAGGAGTGAAGGGGTATAGTTCCCCCCCTTTTAATTTAGAAATTTGGTGTTTTAAAAAACCATTGGCCCGTTCGACAATTCCTTGACCATGAGGATTATAGGGAATTCCTGTAGAGTGAACAATTTGGTAAGATTTGCAAAAAGTTTGAAAAGCTCGTCCAACATATCCCGGACCATTATCAGTTTTAATTTGTTTAGGAAGTCCCATAGTAGCAAAGCACCGTAAGGCAACTTGTTAGAGGGATAATGATGTGAAATTGTACCCACAAAATTGGCCTAAGCAATGGCCCAGGAATCACAATGGATATAAAGCCATTCTTGCTGCTGTAAAGTATAGGGGATATAAATAACCTGTGGATCTCGTCCAAGATACTTACAAGATTCCACACGGCACATGTGCACTAAGGTGGCTACCAATTCATAATAAGGAGTTAACACATTTGAAGGAGTAGCAGGCAAGGAAAGCCATAAAAGTGGTCCCTTCTGGGCTGGGGATATAGCCTAGTGGCAAGAGTGCCTGCCTCGGATACATGAGGCCCTAGGTTCGATTCCCCAGCACCACATATACAGAAAACGGCCAGAAGTGGCGCTGTGGCTCAAGTGGCAGAGTGCTAGCCTTGAGCGGGAAGAAGCCAGGGACAGTGCTCAGGCCCTGAGTCCAAGGCCCAGGACTGGCCAAAAAAAAAAAAAAAAAAAAAAGAGGTCCCTTCTGCCAGAGGACCGCTGTTGGAGAATGAGGTGTAGTTAGAATATAAGCTTCCCAAGGAGCTGAGTAATCAATATTATTTATATGTTGGGAAGAAATGGCAGAATTTACTATGCTTAAGGCTTTAGTTGCTTCGGTTGTCATTTCTCTGGGAGATGTAGGGTCAGGGTCCCCCTTAAATAGATCAAACAAGGGTTTTAATTCAGCTGTGGATAATTTAAGATAAGGGCAAAGCCAATTAATATCTTCCAGAAATTTTTGAAAATCATACAAAGTACGCAAATGAGAAGTCTTAACCTGTTATTTCTGACTAGTAAAATAATAAGGACCCAAAATATGACCAAGAGGGATTTTTATTTTTCTCTGCTGGGCTGGCTTTGAACTGTCCAAGGAGTCTTAGCCATAGAAGCCCTTTTTATTTCCAAATAAAGCAACAGGAGATCAAAAGGAGTAGAGGTTACCTGTAAGTTGCTAAGAATTGACCACCAAGTAGTTGCCAGAGTTTTGCTGTAACACTTAAAGAACATCTGACTGAATGGGATCCATGTGCCAGTAAATCAAATCATATTATTTAACCTTACCTTACTGGCACATGAAAGAGAAAACAAATGAATAACAATAAAAGTCTCAGCTTCAGTGGATCTGAAGTGGCTGTGTCTTCCATCCCAAATTAGCTGGCCAGCAGGAGAGATGGTTTGCACCTGGATAATTCTTTAGTAGAGTTCCCTGGATAGGCTGTCACATTTCCTGCTTGTTGCCTGTAAATTTCTACACAGACTGGCTCAGGGCATTTTTAAACAGATTTTAGAAGGCTTGGGCCTTTAACCATCTTTCTAGTCACAAAATCCACACAGATTGAAGGCTAACCAAGTTTGCTCTCTGTAGCAGCCAGGGCAGTTTCTGAGTCACAAACAACTCCCAGTTTGGGAGCCAACTGTGGAGGCAGCTTTCTGTAGCCACAGACTGCCACGGCCCACTCAGCTAGCACACATGTAAACCTGTATCCTGTAAAGCAAAATGTTAATTTTGGGTCAGGGAAATTTAGGTTAATAGTCACATCTGTGCAGTTATTTCAAAATGACCCCTGTCCTTTGATTGTAAAGAGTTTATGAGAGCACAGCAAAAAAAGAAAAAACAAATGGAGAAGCAAAATCTTAGTCTATACCAAAGAATTGTCTGGATTAGATGTACACTTGACTCAGCATAGATAGACATAAAGAATAACACACTGGTTTTACATCATTGTACTTATATCACGTGCTGTATATTAAAACCTTTTGGAGTTTTTCTTAGACACATTTGTTTGCTCCCAAACATGATCAATTTGTGTTTGAAACCTGTTTTTTTTTTTTTTTTTTTTTTTTAAGTTTTACCAACAGACAGACATAGACAAACATACATACACATACAGACAATGTTCACACATTTTGGGGCGTGCTTAGAATTGTTCTTCAATTAGCCATGTAAGTTTTTCTGGAATTCCAGTGGCAAATGATATTATTTTGCCTATATTCTAGAACCACGTGGTTAGATAGTAACAAAAAAAAAAACTTTTCAGCAAACCAAAATTTTCAGATCATCCGAAAAGCCACATTTTGAGAAACCAGTTTAGCTCGCAAGGGGAGCTTATGGGAGACAGGACATGAACACAGACAGTGAGCTCACAGTAAGACACCTTCATCTTCCAGCATTTGAATTGTAAGGCACCTTTGAAATGCAAGGCCACAGGACTCCAAGTCCCTGCCCAGCCTCCAGGAATTTGGCATGCTTGTCACCTGGGGGATGCGCAGGCTTCCACCCCAACCAATCCTATTGTTGACCATGTGCTCAATGCTAGAGAAAGCTTATGATTTAGCCAAACAAGCAGAATTTAACTGAGTCTCCAAACTTAACATCAGTAACAAGAATAGAAAACCTTTCTTTGAGTCTTTTAAAGCAGATGTTAAACAAATATCAATATCCATCCTATGTCACAGGCAGGCAGGCAGAGTTTAGAGGGAGGTAGAAAAAGAGACAGAGAGAAATTCATCTGCCTGAGCGCTCATAGAAGTTAGGTAAGTCCTGCAAAATATTCCAAATATATAAGATTGGGCTCAAACTTGAGCAGCTTTCCTGAAGCATTTTAGACTGTCCCCCACTTGATGAATGACCAGCTGAGCTGAAATAGAGATCAGTTGTCTCCAAACACCCACAATTGCTGATCTCCTTGACCTAGCCCAGTGGCTTTATGGAAAATGTAAGCTCCAGGCTAATGGTCACTCACCCTGGTTGGGGTTTCAAATCTGTCCTGGTGGATGGAAATAGAGCACTCGGTCAGGCGAAGTTGCCTGTGTGGTGTTAGCATTTCCCTAGCCTCAGGTTCCTCCCCCCTGCTAGCAGCCTGCACCTAGGAGAGCTATAAGTCTGCCAGGACTCCCTTTAAAGGAGTTTGTTGTTCTGGATTAAGCTGTGATAATAGAGCTATAACTGATTTTAACATATTTTCAACATCTTTCAATCTATCTTTAATAGGCTCATTGCATAATTTCTCCTCAGTGTCTGAGCCATCTGAGTCTTCCTTACTATCTAGCCTAGTGGGTTCAGGTTTTTGTTAATTTTCTCAGCTCTTCCCGGGCAGCAGCATACACTCTCGGGGCTGGGCAACACTCATCAGGTCCCCGTTCAGTTTCTCCAATCGACTGATCGAATTTAATCTGTTCATGTCTAAGATCTAAGCAATCTTGGACCATATACCAAAGAATAATAGCATCCACTGAGGTTTTCTCAGGGCCAGTTGCATCATAATGTTCCCTTTTTTTTTTTTTTTTTTTTTTTCAATTTTCTAGCAAGTTTCTAAGTTATTGGTTCCTTCCTCCAGGAACTGGGGGCATGCTTCCTCAATAAAGTAAAAGAAACGTTCTAAGTTACATTGGCCAACTTTCACTGCCCGGGCATTAAGCATGCCTTTGGGGGCCTGCATGTATAGCATGCAGCCTATACTTTATCCCATAATTTCTTACTCCCGACAATACACTCTCCTCCCGCTCTCCTTCCCAAGTATTCGGACATCCTTACCTGAGCGGGGGTCCTCCGCCGTCGATCCCAGGCCTTCAAATCCCTGTTCCAGGCGCCAAACCTGCCGGGCCAGCTGGCAGGGAAACAGGAATCCTGACTGAGGGGCGGCGGGGATAAGGAAAAGGAAAAATAAGGCAAGAGAAAAAAGACAAGAGACAAAGATGGGGTACGGGAGGTCTGCAGCCGTAAGGGTGAACCTCAAGACTACAGCCTCATTTATTCTTAACATCCAGCTTATATGCAGTTTGGGAACCAGGGAATGGAATAGGGTTACCAAAGTTTAAGAAAATAAGAAAGCTTTTAAGACCGTAAGTAACAGGAGGCAATGAAACAAAACAAGGCTGAATGGTAAACATAAGCCAGGCGCCTATGGACACAGTAAAACATCTTGGTAAGTGCTGGCTGTCAATTAAGCCAAATTTTACCGCATTCCTTGTGATAACAGCACAACCAGAGGTCAGGATGAGCTTAGCTGCTAGCTCGGCTCCCGACACAAAGCAAAGCTACTCTTATGTAATTATGGACACTATTTGAGCAAACAATCAGGCTTCCCCAAAGCACAATGTTTAATATTTTGGGTGCATGTTTAATACATTATTTAAAATGTCTGCCTGCCTGTCTGCCTGCCTGCCTGCTTACGTGCCTGCTTGCCTGTCTATCCTCTAGTTCCTGAATACTGAGTTGAGTTTGTACGATGTTGTCTATTGAACATCAAAATAGCAAAACGTTCATGGAAGTTTTTTTATAACTTAGACATGAAAAAACTTACAACAAAACATAGATACTATTATATCATTATGGACATTAATTGCTCAACCAAATTGGCTGCCCTAAAGCAAAATGTATAGTGGATTTGGAGGCATGTTTAATACATTATTAAAAATGCCTGTCTGTCTGCCTGCCTGTGTGACTGCCTGCCTGCCTGCTTGACTATCTCCTAGTGCCTGAATATTGAGTTGCATTTCTACAATGTTGTTTGTTGAGCAGACAAATATCAAAAATTTCATGGAAATTTTATATAACTTACACTTGAAGAAACTGACAACAAAATGTAGCTACTATTAAGACATTAGGGACATTATTTGCTCAGACAATCTGTCTGGCCTTAAGAACAATAAAGAAAGGAACTGGGGGCATGTTCTATACATTAAACATTAAACATGCATTCCTTCTTGCCTGATTGCCTGCCTAACTCCTAGTACCTGAACATTGACTCGTTTCTAAGATGTTGTGTATTGAGCAGACAAATAGCAAAACTTTCATTGAATTTTTATAACTTTGACTTGTAAATGCTTACAAAAACCATAGCTAATATTATATCATTATGGACATTATTTTCTCAACCAAACTGGCTGCCCTTAAATACATTGTATAAAGGATTTGGGGGCATGTTGTATACATTATTAAAAATGCCTGACTGCATGCTTACATGCCGTGTGATTCTTTACATTGCTCTGGTTGTGTGGTGGATAACATTAATTGAGTTGCATATATTGAGCCAACTTTGCATCCCTGGGATGAATCCAGTGTGATCATGGTGTAAGATTTTTTGATCAATGTTCATCAGGGAAATCGGTATATAGTTCTCTTTCCTTGATGAGTCCCTGTTATGCTGGCATCATAGAATGTGTTTGGTAGTGAACTTTCTCTTTCAATTTCATTGAAGAGTTTGAGAAATATTGGTATGAGTTCTGTTTTGAAGGCCTTGTAGAATTCTGCTGTGAATCCTTGTGTATCTGGGCTTTTCTTGGATGGGAGATCTCTTACTGTCGTTTCTATTTAAATGCTGGATCTTGGTCTGTTTAGAAGATGTAAATCTTCATGGTTGAGTTTGTGGATATCAATTTTTGCTAGTAAATTGTCCATTTCTTCCATGTTTTCTAATTTGTTGGTGTAAAGGTTTGCAAAGTAGTTACTTACTGTGTTCTGAATTTTGGTTGTTGCCGGGCTCGTGTTGCCTCCCCTGGCACGGGGGTGTCAGGCTCTACTCTAATCTAATCGCTCCCTTTCTCACCCTCTCCTCTGGTCACCTGACCCGCAGGTAAGGCCAGAGTGGAGTGGGGGTTCAGGAAAGACTTCAGGTGCACGCAGCCATACGAGATCCCTTGTCCTCCCTCCTTACCCACGAAGGAAGCCAGACGCAGACAGATCTCGGAGACGCTTCAAGAGCAAATCTGATTTAATAAGGGAGTGGCTAATAGTTGATATAGTAGGGGTGACGAGAAAAGGGGTGATTGACCTAGAGCAGGTGATAGGCTGGCGAGCTTGTCATAAAATCCCCTCATGAGCTAACGTCACCTGGATAGCACCATCCCAGGGGCAAAGGCCGAGAGAATGGGGAGCACATGGGCTGGCAAGAAAGTTGGGGGGCTGGTCTCAAAGCCAGTTCTTCTGGTTATGGACCCAGAGAATTGTGGCGTGCTTCCGCATTCCCCCAGGGCTGGGGGAAGGGTGGGGTCTTGGGAGCGCTCTCCTCTGCCTTTCCCCCTCGAGGCCAAAGCTGAACCCCAACAGGTTGTTTCTGTGGTGATGTTACCTATTTCATATCTGATCTTGTCTATGTAGGTGTGCTGCTTTTTTGTTTGTTTGTTTGTTTTTGGTCAGATTTGCTAGGGGTCTGTCTATCTTGTTAATTTTTTCAAAGAACCATCTCTTAGTTTTGTTGAGTCTTTTGATTTTTTTTTAACTCTAAGTCATTTAATTCTGATTTGATTTTATTTGCTTCCATCGATTGGCTTGGGGTTTGGCTTGTTGTTCTCGTTCGAGGAGCTTAAGGTGCTTCTTTAAGTTGTTGAATTGCTGTTTCTCCAGTTTGTTGGTGTAGGCACTCAGAGATATAAATTTTCCTCTGAGTACTGCCTTTGCTGTGTTCCAAATAGCTAGTATTTTGTGTGCTCAGCTTGGTTTATTTCCATAAACATTTGAATTTTGTTGCAATTCCTTCAATGACCCACTAATGGCTCAGCAATGTGTTGTTTAGTCTCCATGAATTGTAGGATTTTCTGCAGTGGACATTTGAGTTGAGCTCTAATTTTGTTCCATTGTGGTCTGACAGAGTGCAGGGAATGATTTCGATACTTCTGAATTTGTACAGATTTTCTTTGTGCCCTAAGATGTGATCTATTTTGGAGAATTTTCCATGTGCTGCTGAAAAGAATGTGTATTCTTGTGTTGCTGGATGGAATGTTCTGTAGATGTCGGTTAAGTCTAGTTGGTCTATGCAGTTGTTTAGTTCTGTGTTTTCTTTGTTCAGTTTTTGGTGTGTTGATCTCTCCAGAGGTGAGAGTGGAGTGTCAACTATCAATGTGTTTGGGTCTATGAGTGTATTTAGAGTCAGTAGTGTTTGTTTGATGAAGTTGGGTGCTCCTGTATTTGGGGTGTAGATATTTAGGATGGTGATATCCTCCTGTAGGGGAGATCCATTTATTAGTATGTAGTAACCATCTTTGTCTCTTCTTACTGTTTCTAACATGAAGTTAATTTTATCTGATACTAGGATTGCATCACCAGCCTGCTTATGGGGGCCATTTGCTTGGTAGATTTTATTCCAGCCTTTCTATTATAAAACATGTTTGCTTTTGCTGGGTAGGTATGTCTCTTAGAGGCAGCAGAAAGATGGATCTTGATTTTTAATCCAACTTATGAGCCTATATCATTTAATTAGAGAATTAACTCTATTAATATTGAGAGCTAGCACTGAGAGATGACCGTTTGCTCCTTTCATTATAGCTATCTTGTTAAAGGCTGTCTCTTCTCAATTCTTGACCTAATATTCTGGTTTTCTATTTAGGATTCATTTCTTTGTCTGTATTGTGATCTTGATTATTTCCCCTGTGTAATACATCTTTGAGGAATTCTCTCTAAAGCTAGTTTGGTGGATATATATATTGTTTCAGTTTTTCCTTACTGTGGAAGACTTTTATTTGACCTTTGGTTATGGATGAGAGTTTAGCTGGGTACAGTATTCTTGGTTAATAGTTATTTTTATTTAGGGTTCAGTATACCTCATTACAGGCTCTCCTTGTTTTCATGGTCTCTGCTGAGAAGTCAGGTAATTCTGATTGGTTTTCCTTTATGCGTGATTATTTTCTTCTCCCTAACAGCTTTAGGGATTCTTTCCTTGGACTCTATTGATCCTGTTTTGATCACAATGTGTCAGTGGTATGTCCTATTCTGGCCTGGTCTGTTTGAGTTTCAAAATGCTTCTTGTATCTGGATAGGCCTATCCTTCTGCATATTTGGGAAGTTCTCAGCTAATATTCTGTTCAATGGGTTGCCTGTTCTATTGATTTCTTTCTTTAGGTTTTCCTCGATACGTACTAGCCTTAAATTGGGCTTCCTGTTTTATCTTGCCGCTCCTGGAGTAATCTGTTTTGACAATTGGATTGGTTTTGTATTTTTTTAAATTTTTCTCCATAGATTCTAGGGCATCTTCAGTTCCTGAGATTCAATCATCTGCTTCATGTAGTCTGGACTGTAGGCTAGCTGCTTGATTTTGAATCTCTTTTCCTTCTGACTGGTCTTTCTTGATGGCTTCCAGGTCTTTGCTATAATTTTATCCTAAGTCCTGTATGGATTTCTTTACATCATTAATTTGGTTCTGAGTGCTGTCTCTCAAATCTTTGAGCTGGGTAGCTATCTTTTCATTGGACTCTTGAATTTCATTTATCTTTCTATTTGTGGAGGCCCTGAAATTCCCTAATACTTTATGGATGGATTTATGTATTGATTCAAACTTTTCATTTAACATTTTTATCAGTAGAGTGTGTAGAGCCTTTTGAGGGTCCTCTTCTAGGCCTTTGATTGACTGCTCTGCTTCCTGATTGTTTTGCGTGGAGATGAGATTCCCTGGCTTGCCATCTTTCTTGTGCTTCTTCTGCCCATTTAGATTGAAAAAGGCAATCTACAAGCACCTGTGAGCACTGTTTAAGACCCAAAGCAGACGTTACCAAGCACTGTTGTATAAATCGTAGAAGGTCACAATTATATAAAGATACATTCCCTCTCTTTTTGGTCTATAAAATAAGATTTGGTGTCCCCAAAAAATAAAATTACAATAGAACAACCAACCCTAAGCCCTGTATTCAGTAGTTACTTATTTACCGTTAAAACCCTATGAGCAATATTTGTTCTTATATTAAGTTCTTTTGGGACTGGTGGGATTTCTCTATGAACCCCTTTGATTCACTCGGATTGAACAGGGATACCCTCTATCTGACAACCAGGGGTCAATGGAGTCTGGAATTCCTGGAAGTAATTTTAGGAGGGTAAGTTAGGGGTTGTGAAGAGAAAAGATTAAAATTAATGGGGGGGGGTGATGTTTTTGGCTTAGTTTCAGTGAAGTGGAAAGGTGGAGAAGAGTAGAATTGGTACAAAGAATGAGGTTAAAAGAATAGACAATGGAGAGTCAGCAGAAAAGAGTAAAGGTGTTAGTCAAAGGAAAGTAATTTTAAAGAAAGAAAATGTGCAGAGAATCAAAGAAAAAAATACAGGAAACAAAACAAATAATTACCACAAAAAATCAATAAAGCAAACAAATAAAAATGGAAAGCAATAGACAAACAAAACCTTGAAAATAAAAAATAAAAAGTTGAAAAAATGTTCAAAGCAATGCAGTATTCCTTGTTTGCATGGGCTCTCTCCAGTTTATGGTTTCCTTGTGATGGTCTACAGTCTATTTTCCTTGTGCTTGGCTGGTTTGATATGCTTTCAGTTTGCAGGGGGTAGTTCTGCTCTGACCCCTCTACCCTGTTAGTTAATTCCTGGGGCTCTGTGGTTCACACAGCTTACAGGTAGGACTTGGGTGTCCTCTGCAGATGGGGACTCTGAATAGTTTCGAGAATCCTGGCTCCTCCCATCTGCTGTGGGGCCCAATGCCTTTAATACCTGGCTCTGAATAGGCTTTGGACTCAGCAGTGTGGGGTGCATCTAGCCTTTTTTACCTGCTGAGAGTTGCTTGCCCCAGGGGATGTTCCTCCCTCCTGGGCAGAGCAACCTTCTCCTGGGCTGTGCTGGCTGTGGAATTCAGCTCCATTTGCTGGTGGGATTTTGGCTACCTCTGCAATGGGACCATTTAACTGCCTTGGGAACTGTTTACTCTCCCTCCTGATTATTCTGTGCCACCAGTACCTCCTCATAGCTTTTGGTTTGATTTTAGAAATTTCGGCTACTGGAGAGTCGGCAGTCACAGCGTTGGTGGGACGAGGTGGGGTGAGGCAGAATGCTGCACCTCTGGCTGAGGTTTTTACCTGAGTCTGTGAGCCCAGGTCCAGCAATGATCCTCCTGCTTGTGCACCTCTGGCTGAGGTTTTTACCTGAGTCTGTGAGCCCAGGTCCAGCAATGATCCTCCTGCCTGTGCTCAGCTGGCTTTCACAGTTCAGTCACTCTTGCCCTTTTCAAAGATAGCCCCTTTGTCCTTGCTTTCCCCTGGCTCACTTTAGTTCCAGTCTGGTCTGAACAGGTCTATGCTCTGACAGTGAGGGAAGGGATAGCTTCCAGAAGCTTCTCTGTGGGTGTGAGAATGTCTTTCGTGGGGTATTCATGCTTTCTCTGTGATTTAGGCCCACCTGTGCTCAGCCTGATATCTGTATCTGTCTGCCGCCCTGTGGTGGATTCCTTCCTGGTTACCACTGTGTGCTTTAGTTGCACAGAATTCCAGGTGCTGTGCAGGTGCTGGCACTGGTGTGGTGGCATGGCATGACACTCAAATGTGTGTGTTCAGGCAGCAAAGTTGATTTTTCTTTTCTGGCCAGAATGCCTATACTGTTATAATTTACTTGGGCTGTCTTTCTAGGAGTAAAAGTTTCCCTGGAGTGATAAAACTGGGATGTTGGAGGAAGCTTAGCTAGGGCTCTCCTGCTCCTCCTCCCTTCAGCCTGATTTTTTTCACCATCTCTCTACTCTGTTGGTATATATCTTATTTCATTTGATATTCTATTCAATTTTGTTTGATTATATCCTTTGACATCACTGAATTTTATTTGGCTTCATTGTTATTCCTCTCTTTTTATTTCATGTTATCCTTATGTCCTATACTTTTCTGCATGATATGTTTATATCTTCACACTGTTGTGAGAGAAAAGTAGAAAGGCTCTGCTCATGAGGATTTTACAACATCATTTGATGACAGCTGAAAAGAGTTTTGAATTGCCCATAGGTATCTGTCCTATTTACTATTTTATTTAAGGTAAATGGGTAGAATTTTCAACGTATGAGGATTTTATAGGACAAATTCAGGGATGGGGTGGTCATCGTATGAGGATGAAGATGATCACAAAAATGAGGGTGCCATGATAGCCAGAGATCAAACCTGAAAGCCCTAGGGTAACATAAAAAAATGTATCATATGAGAGAATTGAGGAAAATGTCACTTTGCCTTCTGTTGTCCATAAAAGAATGTGCCAGTACTTGCTCATGCCTGTTCATTCCACAGAATGAGAAATACCAATTTGGTTTCACTTGGGTGACACCAGGTGCTCACACAGGCATATGAATGATGACCAGAAACTGGAGTGAAGTGTGAAGGACAGGGAAATGTTGGTCACTGTGCTACAATCACATTGAGGTCAAAGACTGAAATGTTGGTGGCCTGCTGCCTAGGAGATAGGCGACTGTATTCAGTTATAAAACACAGTAAAATCTCAAGAAAGACTGTTTTCTTGTTGATGTTAGTTATCTCTGAGTGGTGAAGGCTGGCTGAACCATGTAAGGCATCCTTCTTTCTCTAGACTTGGGTATTATTGACCTTAAACATTATAATGTAATATACATATATATCATACATTATGTATATATATACATTATATATATACATTTTCAAATATTATGTACACATTATATATATACATACATACATACATACATACATACACATTTTTAAAAGAAAGAGCCATGCATGAAAATATGTAATTGTGCTTTGACTGTAATCTAAATGTCATTTGATTGATTTGAAATCTTTCCATTCCAATAAATCTTAAGATCTAGAATTAGCAGGTATGGATGGAGAACAGTCACCACGGGGGAATAGAAGATCATTTTATTTCTTTTTATCTGTTTAACTTTGTCATGTATGCTCTGTTATGCGTAAATGTTTGAAGCATGATTTAAGGATAGCGAATTCTTTACTCCTAAATGAACTATGTATTTCCCTAGCTAATTAACAATATTGATTATTTCTGGTCTTGAATATGAACATCAAAAACAGGAAATAACCGGTTTAGTAATATCTGTCATGTTCATACAACTCATTTCAACGTTACTGGCAGTTGAGGAGCTTCTACTTACCCTTCTGCAATCTAAGGGATACCACAAGTTTGAAGGAAGCAGATTAAATTCTTAGAAAGGAAAACAAACCTATTGGGGACTTGACTTTCTGTGTGTGACAACAGGGAGGCCCCTACAGAAATCACAACACAGCTGGAGAAGTTTATAACCTAAGTTCCTCTATGGCGGCAGAACTGGAGGAGTTTGCTTAGGCTTTTGGTATTCTTGGAAATGTCGTCTTTTATGGCGGAGCATAGACTACAGGTTTTTTCTCTCTTCCTTACAACTGAACAATGACACCTGAAGGGTCAAACTGGCAATCAGGAAGAAGGAAGGCAATTCACTTTGAAGACAGCTGTGAAACGAAAGCACCCTGAAGTTTTCCGCTTACTGATGAAATTTGGAATGTGACACATCACCTGGAAGGCTGACCTGAAAAGGCATTAGTGCAGAGATTAAAAGAATATGCTTTTGCGGGCTGGGGATAGCCTAGTGGCGAGAGTGCCTGCCTCAGATACACAAGGCCCTAGGTTCGATTCCCCAGCACCACATATACAGAAAACGGCCAGAAGCGGCGCTGTGGCTCAAGTGGCGGAGTGCTAGCCTTGAGCGGGAAGAAACCAGGGACAGTGCTCAGGCCCTGAGTCCAAGGCCCAGGACTGGCCAAAAAAAAAAAAAAAAAGAATATGCTTTTGAGAGCGTAAGGAAAACATTGGTACATTGACAAGGAAAAGTGTAATAATTACATTTTACTAGGGTATCACAGTAAAGAGTATTACATGGAAGGCTGAGTGTACTGGTGTCCATTTGTAATCACAGCTAGATAGGAGACATACCAGGAAAATTATTGTCCAGATCTTATCCTGAAGAAAACTCAAGAGGTCTTATCCTAAAAATAAGGAAAAGAACAAGGGGATGAAGATAAGCATCAAGGTCTAAAACGATTTTGTAGCAAGTGCAAAGTCAAAAGTTCAACCCACAGTTGTGTAAAATTAACCACAACACCAATAATAATAAAAATAAAATAATGCATTAACTCCCTCTTTCTTGACTGCCAAATTCCAACTCCTTTTATTTGCAAAAATTGGACCCAGGAGAAATTGTTATTTAAATTTTTTGTCAGAATCCCAATGAAGTTGCTGAAAGGCTAGAAGAATGCCTCTTATTGGACTTTCCTGCCAATGTATGATTATGATGCAGTTCTCAGAATAGTCTCCACTTCAGTACTGTATTAGGATTTTGTGTGTGTGTGTGTATGTGTGTGTGTGTGCGCGCGCGCACGCACGCACGCACACATGTGCGAGCCAGTGCTGGGACTTCAACACACAGCTTGGCAACTGTACCTAAGTCTTCTGGCTCCAGGCTAGTGCTCTAACACTTCAGCCACAGCTTTACTTTGAGCTGTTTTTTTTTTCTTTTGTAGCTAATTGGAGGATCAGAATGTCATATCTTCTCATGCTATCTTTGAACTGTGATCCTCAGATATTGGCTTCTTAAGTAGCTAGAATTACAGGTGTGAGCCATTGGTGTTTGACAGAACAGTCTTATTTAACTAGTGGGAGTGCCTTCTCTATGTAAAAACTTCTATTCATTGTGAACTTAATATCTTGCCTCAGCAACACTTGCTACTTTCTCAAGTTGCTAAGTAAATACATAATTTCCAGGGAAAGTCTGAGCTATTGTACTGGATAGTCATCAGTGTAGAAATATCACTTGGCCTTTCTAGGGTCTATGACTTGTGGAATGTTCTGTTTCTGCTGTATTATATGATACTGTCCAACCACACTCTCTAAATCACACAATAGAACTCCAAGTCTTTCTCATAAAAATATAGTGCCTGGCTGGTCTTGGTGGTGCATACCTGCAATCTCAGCTACTCAGGAAGCAGAAATAGGAAGACTAAATTTGCAACTATCCTGGGGAAAGCTAGCAGAATAGCAGGAAAGCCTTTTACCCCCAACAATCTGGAAGAGTAGTACATATCTGTGGTTTCAGCTACTAAGGAGGTAGAGGAATGAGGAATGAATTTTGTGGCCACAACAGAAATGTTAGTGTGAGTCACTATATTGAAAGGAAACACATAAAGTTTTCAAGAAATTGCATAAATTATGGAAACATGAAACATTGAATTTCTCGCTTAGTGTTGCCAAAAATGAAATCCTTTTCTATCTGATGCATAGGATTAATACTCAGGAGAATTTGTTTCTGATTATAGAGAATTGAAGAGAATTTGATGACAGAGTGTAGAATCTGAATTTAGCCTCTTGTCATTGGATGGCATAATACCAGAGGCCGAGAAAACCATAGGAGGTTGATTCTCATGAAGAACAAATTCAAGGTCTCTGGAAGTAGAAATGAAATCTAGTCTGGATTCTTTGGTTCTTTCCTGGGAAAATGTCTTAGCTGAGTGAGGTTGTTTTCCTTCGCATTGTTAAGTATTGGTAGAATTTACTGACTCATTTAAAGTGAAATAGTGTACTACATTGCTGTCCAATAGCAACCAATGCACCATGAGGAAGCATTGGTGAAATCTTTGAATGGAAATGGTATATCCCTCATATTTGTATGAAGTTGGAGTTTCATGGATGTGACACTTTAAATGATGTTATAAATGCTATGTGGTATATAAGAAAGGAGAGTGAGTCTACAATGCAGTAGACATCGTTGCCAGGTGCTAGTGTCTTATACCTGTATTCCTAGCTCATCACAAGACTGAGATATGAGACTCACAGTTCATACCCAGCCCAGGAAAGAAAGTCTACAAAACTCTTATCTCATGTATCCAACAAAAAGCTGGCCACGGATGCCAGACTTGAGAAAAATGCCAAGAGACAGTGCTCAGACCCTGAGATCAAGCCACCAAATATAAATAACATATAATCATATAATAACAAGTAATCAAGGATCTCAGCAACCAAAGAAAATCACACAAGGACAGATGGAATGATAAAAGGAGATCATAAGGCTGCAGAAATAACGAAATCATCTGTCTATACAATCCAGAAAACTAAAAGTTAGTGTTTACATAACTCTGCAATGTGTCTATTATCTTATTATGGCTTTTAAAGACACTTGTAGTATGATGGGAAAGATTGTAGATCAGCTTGCACAAAAAGTTAGGGATATTCCATCTCAGCAAACAAATTAGCTGTGGTTGTCCAAGTAATAACACCAGTTATTGAGACATCGAAGCAGTAGAAATGTAACCCCAGGCTTGCTTTGGGCAAAATCTGAGACAAATTATGACAAATAACTAAAGCTTAAAGTGCTGGTGTGTACTTCAAACAGTAGAGCAACTGCCTAACAAGTGAAAAGCTCTGAGTTCTAATTCTAGTTCTGTTAAAAAAAGGATGTTTTGGAAAATTACTTGTTATTTTCCTGTGGAAAAACCAATGATCAATACTGGTGCTTACTTTGACAGATGGGTTGATTGCCTATTCCTTTTGTGACTTAGACTTGCTTTTTCCATTGGTCCCTGAAAGAAAAGAAGGATAACAACAGGTTAAATATCAGTCTACTATTCCAAGCAATGATTTTTTTTAAATATATTGTCTTTAAAGTGTCCAAAAGAGTTGGGATTCACCAAAGCACTTTATGGGTAGTGCATTGAATTTGTAAAACAGTTTGGCCAATATTGCAGAATCAATTCTAACTGTGTCAACTACATCAATGTGAAGGCCAGACTCCATGAAACTATTATGGAAAGTCTATGGACAAACACTAGGATTCCTAAACATGGGTTGGAACTTCCTAAGTAAAGCTCCAGAATGTCAAAAAAAAGTCAAAGAAGGATTGCATAAATGGGATTGCATCAAACTGAAGACTGTCTGCACAACAAAGGACATAGCTAACAAGACAAATAGAAAACCCACAGAATTGGAGAAGAGGTTTACTGGGCAAGCATCAGACCAGGCCTTGATATCTAAAATATATTTAGAGTCCAAAAATTAAACCTTCCAAAAATATATCCTTGAAGAAACAGCAACCCAATTAATAAACAGGCTAAAGAATTAGAGGGATTTCTCAGAATAATGGCCAATAAACTCATGAAAAGATATTCAATATCACTGGCCATGAAAGTAAGGCAAATGAAAACACACTGAGATTCTCAATCACATCAGTTAGAATTGTTGTTATCAAGAAAACTAACAATAACAGATATTGGCAGGGATGTAGCCAGAAAGGAATGCAACTATGGTGTCGATGGGAATGCAAACTTGTTAACTACTCTGGAAAGCAGGATGGAAGTTCTTCAAAAGACTAAACATACAGCTTCCTTAGGACCTAGCAATCCAACTCCTAGGCATTTATCTATTTGAACACTAAAGCCACACTAAAGCCACCAATACAACCATGAATATGGTTCAGCAGTGCTTACCATAGCCATGATATAGAATCACCCCAAGTGACCCTCCATAGAAAAAGGGATTAAGAAAATGAGATATATATACACAATGGAATTCTATGAATTCATCAGAAATGATTTTTGCACCATTCATAGGAAAATGGAAATACTTGGGAAAATAATATTAAGTGAAGTAAGTCAGACCCAAAATAAATATAGCTTGTATGGTTTCCCTCATTTTTGGTAACCTGAATATGCCTATAAATCTACCAGTGACTGCACTGGTTGGTAAAGGGAAACAAAATAAACTGGGACATGTTAAAGTATACAGGACTCTTAGTTAGTCACACACAGTGAGAACAAAGAAGAATATTCTCTGGAGAGGATCACATAGTTGCAATAGCTATGTGTAACAGACCGCATATAATAATATTTATTGAAGTGAACTCCAGGAAGGGGAAAGAAGTGCAGTTTGTTTTGCTGCTGTTTGTTCTTCCTTCATTGTTGTTTTTTGTTTTAATTTCCCATTGTCTTAGTTGGTAGTTTATCTGTCTTGGGGAGGGCAACAGGAGGTGAGGAATTGGTGAGAACATGGTGAACAAATGTAGCCATGAGACTGGTTGGAGCAGGGTAACTGCAACCGTAGTCAGGCCACGGGGGATGCAGAGGCAAGTGGACCAATGCACATTTTATTTTAGGACGGCCAGGGTTTATATAGGGTTAGAAATCAATTCACAACTTCAAGAGTGAAAATTAATACAGCATGATATCCATATCAATACAAAAGTTGCGGGTGTCGCTACTGCAAGGGAGAAGGCTATTACCAAAGTTTTAGCTACTGAAAAGGGTGACTACTACAAAGGGCTGAGCTACTAGAAAGATTGTTGATACCAAAACAAAGGATTAAACCAGTCAAAGCAGAGCTCTATCACCTAGCTACTATTTCCTCAAGACTAATTATATTTGACCATGACTTCTCTATTTACTGTGAAGAGACTTACCTATTTACTATGAAAAGCTTTTGCTAAAGCAGCTGGGCAAGCAAGTCTACCCAGGGAGGCTCTGTACAGGGGAAGAGTCTCATGACAAGGAGTCTTCCTTTGGCCATCAAACACAGCAGACTTCTTTAATGGCGATTTTTCCCCATAGGCCTATTAGTTTGCTAATAAGGCATTAGAACTTCTGTAGAGAGGCTAAGTTTCCCACTGGTCAGAGAAGTTATTCTCCCAAAGAGACTCACAGAACCGTATTTTGAAAATGAAGGATACCACTAGTGGTCGCTAATGAGAGGGAAAAATCAGGAGAGAGTGAAGAAATTGGTGACAATGTATACAAAATGTACTTTTTATCTGACTTAGATTACCAAAACCCTTCTGAGCATCACTTTTACAATAACAATAAGTAAAATTTTAAAAAGATTCAGATATATCACTGAATTATTTTATTATGAAGACTATTCATACAGTTATTTTTTTTTCTCTGTGGCAGTCCTAGGCACAATAGAAGTCATCAACTTCTATTGATATGATCTTTTATAGAACCGGGAATTATTTATAAGATTTAACACACTTCTGATTAAAAAAGTGCGATCATTTGGGATTGCCATGGGAATCTCTGAAAGAGATGGTTAGTTTGTCACAGCCTATGTTGGAACAGTGAATCTTGCCTGATAAATAGGCAAAATTCATTTGTCACCTGATTCCAAACACCATGTATATGCCTGACAACCTGTCTCTGTCTTTCTTTCTGTCTTTTTTATCACTGTGCTTCTATCTGTCTCCACATCTGCATATCTCTTTGTCTCAACATGTTTTTCTCCTATCTCTGTCCCATTGTCTTTGCCACTTTTTCTTTACCTCTCTCTTTCACTCGTGAATACACACACATGCACACTTCTCTCTCATATAGACACACCCCCACACACACAAACCCCCCCCCCCAGACACACACACATAACTCTATGCTTTATTCCCCAGTAAAGAGAGAAGCACCTTACTTGCCCAGGGCTGGAGCAAGCCAGGTTGCTTGAGAGCCGGGTTCTATTCTTCTACTGAATGGGTGGTATGTGGAGACACATGCAGACGGGTGCACAAAGAGCTATGATTTGAGGAAAGAATTGGTGGGATTTCCTTTGCTCTGGAAAAGAAATGAGAACAATTTGAATGCAAAATGCACTTAGTGCTTTGGAAATATTATTGAGGGCTCCATTAGAATGAACATGTATTCCAAAACCAAGAGAACAGAGATTTTTCTGCTGGTGGGGAGAGTATTAATTACATCATTGGAAACATCTATGTAAATATGAATGAAATGCTGTGATTCATCCACAGGCAGATTGTTTTCTGCCAGCCTTGGGGCTTGAACTCAGGGCCTGGACACTATCCCTGAGCTTCTTTTTTTCAAGGCTAGCACTCTATCACTTGAACCACAGTATCACTTCTGGCTTTTTCTATGTATGTAGTACTGAGGAATTGAACCCAGGTCTTCATTCATGCTAGGCAAGTGCTCTAACACTAAGTCACCTTCCCAGACCCACAGCCAGATTTTGATCCAACATAAAACCTCTTGGTAATCCATCTTTCTCTCTTGATTTAAAAACACCTACGAAGACATGGAAACTGCCTCATTTTGTCAATTCTCTGGTTTTACTTTGCCCAGAACAGCAACCCCAAGGAAAACTGCAGTTACCAGAGGTCTTAATTACCTAATAAAGATCATCAGCTGTCACTTTTGATAAATATCAAAATGCCCAAGGTTTTTATATTTCTCATATGGATCATATTCAAAATGGTAATTTTAACTATGATTGATATGATCGATTCATCAGATCATATAACGTAGGAAGGACTCATTCAAACCAATAACACTTCCTTTACCTCCTAAGGAAAAGTTGCATGGTTTCCTTCTGATCTTTGGTAACCTCTTTCTCTGCTTCACCTTCATAGTCGCTATGTTCTGCTCTTTCTGAGGTTGTCCACCAAATAATGTGTGGTCAAGATGTGGGAGTAGTACTAACTGTGTGTCGGTCAAATTCACTATCAGTCTCTACTTTTTCCCATGCTTGCATCCAATGAATAGGAGTATACCAAGCCACAGCCTAAATAAAGATGCTTCATCAATACCAAATAGAGTTGGAGTTGTGTAATTTTGAATGATACAACTGATACAAATGATACAATTGATTGATACAATTTTGATGATTTTGATGTTGCGAAATAATTTCTTGTTTATCATAAATGCTGAACCACACTCATGCAAAGCACATGCAGTTATTCCCCAACCCTAGCCTTTTCCATAGAATGATGTACAAGCCACACCAACAGTCAATCTACCACACCAAGGGAAATTAGAGTGAAAATGTAAAGTCAAAAAGTAGGAATCGGTTACACAAAACAATTTCTAATATATTTAATTTTGTAATGAACAGAACATACTCATTTGAAATTAGGATTGTGACGCCTCTCCATTAGAATCCTAGATTTATGTTGAATCTCTAACCCTTAGTATGAGGAAATTTAGGGATAGATGGTTGCTGAGGATCTGTCCAACCATAGTCAGCATCTCGCAAGAGGATGAGGCATAGGGAATTGGGGAGGGGGTACCAAGGTTATATAAGTGACACCCTGGACTACAACCCCTGTCCCCTGGAGAAGATTTGCTCCCATAGAATTTCCTTTGGTTTGTGTCTTTGTCCTTTTGGCTTGTCTTTCTTGAATCAAAATTCTTAATGGGTAAGGTGGCCCCTTGATGATCTGCTCTTCACCTTGTTAACAAGTTAGATTCTCTCTATCTCCTCTACCTCTCTCTCCCTCCCATTTCTCTCCCATCTCTCACACCCCTCTTTCCTTTTCTCTATCCCCGTCTCTGTCTCTTTCTTCTTCCTATTCTGTCTTCCCAATTCTCAATTCTTATTTTTTAATTAAATTTCATCGACAAGATGTTGTGTAAAGGGGGTACAATTACATAAAAAGGTAGTGAGTACATTTCTTGTCATATCTGTTACACCCTCATTTTTCATTCCCTTCCTTATGTCAGGTAGGCATATATACAATATCCAGTGTACCAAAATCATATACAGTAACCACATAGGATACGCCAAAGGAAATTCACCTAGAACTTTAAACGTAATGACAACAGTAGAATCCTCCTGTGTCCTCTTGGAGTTATTTTTGCTTATCCTCATCTTATATAATCATGTATACATAGCTGTTGAGCTATTGTGATCCAATGATCAGTCTATTTTAGACCTTTTTTATTTATGTTTAGTAGTTGTTTGGTTTTAGATACATAAAGTAAGGTCGCTGACACAAACCTGTGGAAATACCATTTGACAAGAAGTGTTTTGTTTCGCAGACCTGGTCTCTACTGTCCACCCCCCCAACACTAACAAGACATATATCAAGGAGACCATGCCCCTTTGTTCTCTCTGTTCTAGGCTTGTCTCGCTCAAAACTATTTGTTCAAGTTCTGACCATTTCCCTGTGAATATCAATATTTTACCATTTCTAACAGCTATGTAGTATTCATTGTGTATGGGTACCACATTTTTTGGATCCATTCATCTGTAGTGGGGCATCTACATTGTTTAGATATTTTGGCTATTGTAAATTGTGCAGTGATAACATGGATGTGCAGATGTCTTTTTGATATCCTGAGACCTGTTGTTCAGGATAGATGCCTAGGAGTGGTATGGCTGGGTCAGAGGGTATGTCTACGCTGAGCTTTTTGAGGAACCTCCATACTGTTCTCCAAAGTGGTTTTACTAATTTTCACTCCAATCAGCAGTGGAGAAGGGTTCCTTTTTCCCCATATCCCCTACAGCATTTGTTGTTTCCTGAGTCCAGAGTATAGGCCATTCTAACTGGAGTGAGGTGGTATCTCAGAGTTGTTTTTATTTGCATTTTCTTTACTGCCAGGGATGTTGAACTTTTCCCCACATGTTTGTTTGGCATTTTTATCTCTTCTCCTGTGAAGTCTCTCTGTAGCTCCTTTGCCCATTTCATAAGTGGTTTACTGAGCTTGGAGGGGGTTAGTTTCTTGAGTTCTCCTCAGACGACGGATATTAGGCCTTTTTCTGTTGCTGTGCTGGTGAAGATCCTTTCCCATGTGGATGGCTGTCTTTCTAGTTTAGTGGCTATGTCTTTAGCTGTGCAGAAACTTTTTATTTTGTAGTAGTCCCATTTGTTGAGACTCTCACCTATCTCTTGTGCCCCTGGGACTATATTCAGGAAGTTCCTTCCTGTGCTTATAGGTTCTAGCATCTCTCCCACTCTGTCCTCAGTAGTTTCAAGGTTTCAGGTCTGATGTAGAGGTCCTTAATCAATTCTGAGTTGATCTTGGTGCACGGTGATAGGCTAGGCTCTACTAACATTTACATACAGTTTTAAAATATATTGATTCTTTGATAAAGTATGGCAAGCCACATAACACCAAACAACCACTCTTTAAGATTTGTAAAGGAATGTACAAGAAATCTAGGAATAACTTTCCTCCATCAACTCATTTATTGTTCTCTGATAAAATAATATTTTTGCTTTTCTTTCTAGAATAAATGTGGCTTACTGTTTGGAATTTCACTTTAATATTAAAATGGTCAATGCAAATTATACCATGTATCTAAATGAGGATATCGGCCAAAATTAAATTATGAGCATTAATTTACTTCCATGAGATAAAATAAGTGGTATAATTCACTAGCAACACTGCTACCACAACAAAATTGCATAAAATTGTTGCTTATGGATAGACTGTCTGTATGGGATAAAGTATAAGCAGTGTACATGAAATTGAAATGGGAATTATGTAATCGTATTTAAAATCTTTACAATGTTTACTTATTGTTACTGTGGAATTGGCCGAAAGTGAGATATTTGGAAAAACATCGTAAGAAGAAATTGATTTCACATTCATATTTTAGAGAAGTGTATAATTTCTGATCTGCAGTTCTTTGTCGAAGGATGAGTTAGCGATTCTCACAAATAAACCCCTGATGTTGACTTCTGCTATTTTAATTTCATCAAGAGAACTAGAGTATAAAACACAGGGATTACACACTGACTCCAGATAGGAATGTCCTTAGTTCACAGTAATAATAAAAATGCTTTGGAAGTTGTTTCTCAATTCCACATTCTTTTGTACAAGTTCTAAATTCAAATGATATGCTATGAAACCTCGGGCAAAATTGTTTCGTCTCTAAAGTTCATTCCTTGATTTTATTTTACAAACATGATTCATATTACATAGACAACTCAATAAAAATAAAGTCCTTCAAGTTTCATAATATATATATGGCATGGGAAGGTATCAAATAGCTTTCTAAATTTTCAGTGATTCAATACAAAACTATTGTTCCTTCCCTAGGTGATAATATTAAGCGATAGCAAAAGGGAACTCATTCTTTGACGCCTAGTATAAATGATATTCTCAAAAAAATCCCAGATAAACCCAGGCAGGAATTAAAATTTCCTCTAAACCTTGGTGACTTAACTGTCTCTCTCAGACCTCACCAGAATGTCTTCTTTAACCTGATTGAAAAGATTTAAAATCATGTTCATATATTATCTCATATTCTTTTGCCAAAGACACTTCACCATTTTAACAGAGTAGGTGTAAATGAAGGTACTGGCTGTAATTCTCTTTATCTTTGATGTGATGACACAGTTGGCAATAGTTATAGATACATTTAATTTTCTCTATTTAACATGATGCCAATAGGGTACGAGAGATTGATTTTAATACACTTAGCATTAGGGGAGGAAAATAATTTCTTCCTATCTGATATGAAAGTCTGAATGCTAAATTCATTAATTCATGTTACAACTTTCATCAATGTGGTTTTTTTGTAATAGGTCACATTGTGTATGTGTGCATGTGTGTCTGCTCAAGCATGTGTGCACACACATGCACATGTCCTGGGGCTTTAACTTTGGGCCTAGATTCTGTGTTTTAAGATTTCGCTCTTGATTGGCACTCAATGACTCCAGCTATTCCTCCACTTCCAGCTTTTTGGGACTTAATTGCAGGTAAGAGTCTCAGGGGCTCTTGAACCATAATCCTCATATCTTCTTCTCCTGGTGGAGTCAGAATTATAGGGATGAGCCAGTGAAACTCTACTGTAATCCCTGTGGCTCAGAAAACAAGAGTTTAAGAGAAGATCTGGATCAGTCAGCTCTTTTTTTGGTCTCAGTATTAGTATTCTTCCTGAACACTTGGTTTCCCATGAATATTGCCAGTCACAAAAATGCATCATGAAAGTTACGTCCCATCACTCTCATTTAGCCTAGAACAAGTTAAAAACATTAGACTATGTGAAGAATTCACAAACAATAAAATAGGTATATGAATAATTGAGTTGGTGCATTTGTACAGAATATATATCATTTCATTATTCTAATAATTATGATGGGACAGTACTGTGGCTTTGACTCAGGGCCTGGGCACCACTGCCTCTAAGGCAGCTCTAAGGATAGCTATCTACAACTTGAACCATTCTATGACATATTTGTTAATTGTAGATAAGAAGGTCATAAATTTTCCTTTTGGCTTTGAACCATCATCCTCAAATCTCAGCCTCCTGAATAGCTAGGATTACAGAAGCGAAATACCAGTACTGAGCCTCTTCTATGATCTTTTAAAGATCACCATTTCTTGTTTGATTTTCTAGAACATTCACTTTTATTTGCTCAGAACACACTAATGTTTTAATGAACTGCTTAGCACTTTTGATAAATCATGAATCCAAATAATAGATCCCTTTTTGTTCTATTTGTTCATTGGTCTTATCTCAGTAGAGGCCATCACATTATTCAAATAAAATAAATACCTGTATGTTGGTCTGACAACGTCTTCAAGCATCATAGAAAGTTGTTTGCTAGGATCCTCGCATTGGCTAGACTGTGCACTAAGTTTCTTTGAATCTCCAAACAAAGAAAGGAAATAATCCTCTCCTTCTTCAGTCACAAGGAACTAACGATTTCCCCATTCTTAATTAAACAGAAGCAAATGATAGACACATAAATAAATGAACCTAAAATAACTCAAGGATATTATCATTCTGCCAGGCTTCTATGATTTTTTTTTTGTTTTATGGTCATTTTTCATCATCAAACCCAAATAGAAGTAAAAGCTTTAAAGGAATATCTATAAAAAGAACTCTTAAATATTTTCATTAATCCCCTTAATTCATACAGATTAATTCAGATCTCCAGGATTTCAATTCTATCATCAGCATAATGACTATATAGTGATTGATTATTTGTGGTGGATAAAGCTGAGTATGCAAATAATCAGTTCATCAAATGATTTGAGTAAGGAAATATTTGCATTTGCTAAATTTGGATATGAGGTAAACAAACATTGCCTCATTCTCTTTTGTATTTTCTGCACTCATCAGGTATTAGCCAAAAATTAAATATTCAATTGGTTCCTTGTGTACTTTAGATACTTTGATTAGATAGTATTTAAGTAGATACTTCGAATAGCCTGCTATTCCATCCCTTAGTTAAAGACTTTAATTTTTCGCCAATTGCTCAAGCCTTACTGGCTTTTGGAAGTAAAGGTAGAGATATGGTTGTCAAAGTGCTTTCTGCCTATGTTGGCTTCAAGCCACAATTCTCAGATATTAGCCTCCTTAGTAGCTTGAATTACAAGGTTGAGCCACTCATCAGTGACTAGTAATTATATTTTTTAAACTTGAGGGTTTCTTATTTCAGAAAATCAGTACTGATTGTGTAAGTTTCTTCAGTAAATTTAAATTAGTCATTCAAGCAAGAAAAGAGATAATAAATCTGCATTTTGAGCAGAACAAAAGCATAGTGCATTGTGATAGTCGAGGTGGGGTTTCAGAAATGACATTAAATGTAACACTTAGACATTGAGAATATAAAAGTCTATAACATGAAAGAGAAATGGAAGCATAAGATGGGTAAGGCAGGATTTCTGCCAATAGTTTTGAAACACAATAGCAAATTGCTACTTGAAATAAAGAATCAAAATCTAGACTCTTCTAGGCTGGGAGTGTGGCTTAGTAGTAGAGTGCTTGCCTAGCATGCATAAAGCCCTGGGTTTGATTCATCAGCACCACTTAAACAGAAAAAGTTGGAAGTGGCATTGTGGCTCTAGAGGTAGAGTGCTAGCCTTGAGCAAAAGAAGCTCAGTGACAGTGCTCAGGCTCTGGGTCCAAGCCCCAGAACTGGAAAAAAAAGAAAGAAAAAATTCTAGACTCTTCTAAAGAAGCTTTTGTAAAGTTTGCTGCTAATCACAACTGCTGTATCTATTCCATGTGATCAGATTTTCAAACATTTCAACTAACCTTTAGCATTAATAAGATAATTTTGTGTTTTTGTACTACTGGAAATCAGGGCTTTCTGCTTATTAGGAAGTAACTCTACAGACAGATTCACAGCCTAATTTTATAAGGGCTTCAAAACAGAACTCATACCAATACTCTAAAACCAGGAACAAGATAGGGATATGTGCTGTCTCAATCCTCTTCAATACAGTATTAGAAGCCCTATCTAGCACAATAAGGCAAGATGCAAACATAAAAGTGATACAAACAGGGAAAGTAGAAGTAAAGCCCTCCCTTTTTGCACATGACATGAGCCTATATTTAAAGAATCCTTTAGACTCCACTCTCAAGTTACTTGTGATGATCTGAAACTTTGGAAAAGTAGAATGGTATCAAACAAACACACAAAAACCAGTAGCTTTTCTCTATGCTGACAATGAGATGGGAGAGGCTGAAACTAGGAAAGTAATTCCTTTTGGAATAGCCTCAAAAATGCCCATGACCAACTTAACCAAGGAAGTGAAGGACCTCTACAAAGAAAAAGCCTTCCACAAAGTACAGCATCCATTCATGTTAAAAGCTCTATAGAAATTAGAAATCGAAGGAACACTCAATATCATACTAAATTCGGTAAAACTAAAACCATTTCCCCTAAACTCAGGAACAAGGCAAGGATGTCCATTGTGTCCACTATTCTTCAATAGAATTCTAAATTTCGTCGCCAGAGCAATAAGGCAAGATAACGATATTAAAGCTATCCACATAGGGAAAGAAATTTGACTATCTTTGTTTGAAGATGACATGATCTTATATCTGAAGAATCCAAAAAAGTCCACTCCCAAACTCCTAGAACTAATCCACTGCTTCAGCTATTTGGCAGGATGTAAAATTAACCCACAAAAATCAGTGGCCTTTCTGTATGCTATCAAAGTAACAGCAGAAAGAGAAAATCATTAAATCATTTGCAATAGCCTAAAAAAAATCTGGGAATTGCCCTGACCAAAGATGTAAAAGATCTATTTAGTGAAATCTGTAAAAAGCTAAACAAAGAACTCAAAGAGGAAAACCAGGAAATGGAAAGACCTTCCATGTTCTTGGAGGGGTAGAATCAATATTGTGAAAAAGGCCATAGTGCAAAAAATGATATGCAAATTTAACTCAATCCCCATAAAATCCTCACGATGTTCTTCCCTGAAAAGAGGGGAAAAAAATCTCAAAAACCACATGGAACAACAAAAGAGATAAGGCTGGGGATATGGCCTAGTGACAAGAGTGCTTGCCTTCTATACATGAAGCCCTGGGTTCGATTCCCCATCACCACATATATAGAAAACAGCCAGAAGTGGCACTGTGGCTCAAGCGGCAGAGGGCTAGCCTTGAGAAAAAAGAAGTCAGGGGCAGTGCTCAGGCCCTGAGTCCAAGGCCCAGGACTGGCACAAAAACAAAACAAAACAACAAAAGAGATAAAATAGGCAAAGCAATTTGAGGCAAAAGAAACAATTACAGATATTATCAAAATAACAAATTTCAAGCTCTACTATAGAGGCATAATAACAAGATACAAAAACAGAACTGCCCAACAATAAATGAATCATACCTATGTTCAAAAAATTTTTACACAGTCAACAGAAAGGAGAAAATAATGGCATTCATAGGAAAACTGATGGAACTAGAACAATTCATGTTGAGTGAGATAAGCCAAGATCAGAGAGAAAATTGGCATGCGTTGTACCTGAGATGCAGAAGTTATATTTAAATTGCAGTGGGATATGACAAAGTATACAGGATTTTAGACTCCCATATGCACAAAGACCAAAAGAGGATAGTCTTAGGAGATAACCACCAGGCTGTAATATTCAAAAGCCTCTTCATATTTCTATAAATAATACACAGAATAAAATGAAATCCAAAGTTAAGGAAACAAGGGACTTTTCCTTAATTTGTTTTTGTGTTTTCAGAAGACACGGTGTCCTTTACCTCATATATGGTGTGTACCGGTGCACTTCTGAGGAAAGCTGATAGGAAGGTACAGAATCAGTGGAAAACAGGTGGGAAAAAGTGCAGCAAAAACCACCGGCTGCACTGGAAATTGATGAACGTGAACTAGGCAACGTGTGGGTGGCAATGGGAAGGGGGTAATGAGAGCACATGAAGGAACAGATGATACTAATCAAAGGAAAGGGAATGTACTTACTATCTGACCCGTGTAAAGGTAACCCCACTGAATATCACCTCTAAAACAGCAACAAAGTAATTAAAAAAGAAATATAGGCTTTACAAATAAACTAAGATTTTTTTTTACATATTAACCCATACACTTGTCTTCTCTGGAACAGGTTATGTCAGTAGATTTAGATGTCCTTGGCCCTCTGATGACATACTCATGCCAATTCTCTCAGGGGAAGAGGATAGGTAGAACCCTTGAATCCGATCAAGGAATATTGACCCTCATAAGAGCAGTTTGATTCCATCTGAACCTGACAACTCCACGACAAAATATAATGACGATGACTGCTTTGAGAGGAAAGTCGTATGTTGATCTTCTGTCCTATGGACCAAAAATGATGGACATAGAATCAGAAAGGCAAATTAGAGAGGAACACAACAGGTAAATTTATGTTGTTTCTGATGGTTCTCCTTTCTCCAGGTGTTGCAAATCAAACATAGTTGCATCTAGTTGTTAATATTTATTTGTTTATATTACATTAAAACAAAAAAAATATTTTACTTGTCAGTGGTTCCTATCTGTAATCCTAGGTAATCAGGAAGTTGACATCTGAGGATGTCAGTTTAAAGCATATTCAGGCAAAATTGGTTTGAACTCAAAGCATGAACACTGTTCCTGGGCATTTTTGCTCAAGTGTCTATCACTTGACACTACAGTATTTTTGTGTGTTTTGATTTGTTTTGGTGCTAAACTGAAGGGCGCCATGGGTTTTCCTGCCTTGGGAAAAGTTCTAACTCCTGAAGACACTTTAAGACAATAAGGTATAGTCTTGGAGGTGGTAGGAAGATGACAACAGAGGCACATGGTCAAAATATGAGATTATTCTCTTTGTTCAACTGGAACCAAGATAAGGTCTTATGAGATCTTGATCAAACTGTCAAGAAGTACCAAAAATGATTTTTATCTTTGACACTCTTTAAGACTGAGTTGCATTTGGCATTGGAGCGTGTATGTTTTTTCAATATGGTCATTCTCTTAATTTTTACTTTATGTGCAACTAGTGAGGATTGAACTCAAGGCCAGTGTATAGTCCTTTATCTAGCTCCACTTAAGGCTGGCAGAACAGGAGGTGTTTGTATTTGTGTAGTTTTTAAAGAAATGCTATATCTGAATTCACAATAACCAAGTTGTGGAAACAGCCCAAATGCTCCACAACAATATCTGCATCAAGGTACATATTCACAATGAAATTTTACATATTCAGTACAGAGAATGATAGATCAATTGCAATAAAAGTGATGGACCTAAAATTTTTCATGTAGTGAGGCAAGCGAGGCTGAGGAAAAAATAGCGCACGTTTGCTCTCAATAGTGGAAGTCAGATCTAGAATGCAATGAAATATGTTAACAAATACAGGGTTTGATGCATTTACACACAAACTGACTAGAGGTTGTTATACTTGTGGGATGAAACCAAAGGCATATCTCACCTGAAAATCTGAAGTTCAGTTAAACATACGGGATAAGTGGAAATGGAAACATGTTGAGGGGCCAGAGGAAGGCAGAGATATGTAGAGTACAAGGGTGAGCAGTTCATTGTATTCAATGTAAACTATGTAACTATGTAACTTTTAGCTAGGGATGGGAGGGGAAAATGTTCATGGATAAAGGAAGGGTGACATTTTTCCAAGAATCATTGTATTCCCAACACACTTCTGGAATTGTAAACTCTTTCTACAATTACTTAGCAGTTCGAGTTTGTTTGTGTTTTTGGTAGTCTATTTTTATTTATTTTTTCCTTTATTGTCAAAGTGAAGTACACAGGGGATACAGTTTCATATGTATGGTGGTGAGTACATTTCTTGTTCTTTTTTTAATATGTTTTTATTATCAAACTGAATTACAGAGAGGTTACAGTTTCATACATTAGGCATTGGATACATTTCTTGTACTGTTACCTCGTCCCTCATTCCCCCCTCCCCCTTCCCTCTTCCCCTTTCCTCCCCCCCACGAGTTGTTCAGGTGTTCAGTTCATTTTCATCAAACAGTTTGTAAGTATTGCTTTTGTAGTTGTTTGTCTTTTTTTTACCCTCTGTCTCTCAATTTTGGTATTCCCTTCCAATTTCCTGGTTCTAATACCAGTATACACGGTTTCCAATATACTCAGATAAGATACAGAGATGGTGTAGGTACAAGCACAGGAAGGTGATACAGGAATATCATCAAAAATAGAGGCTACAGTTACATATGGCACGTTGAAAGTATTTACAACTGTGATATAACAATCGTTTCCATGACATGGAGTTCATGTCACTTAGCATTATCTTATGTGTTCATAAGGATATAGCTATTGGGCTCCTGTGATCCTCTGCTGTGACTTGCCTAAACCTGTGCTAATTATTCCCTATAAGGGAGACCATATAGTCCATGTTTCTTTGGGTCTGGCTCACTTCACTTTTTTTTTTTTTTTGGCCAGTCCTGGGCCTTGAACTCAGGGCCTGAGCACTGTCCCTGACTTCTTTTTGCTCAAGGCTAGCACTCTGCCACTTGAGCCACAGCGCCACTAGGCTCACTTCACTTAATATAAGTTTTTCCAAGTCCTTCCACTTCTTTACAAATGGGGCAATGTCATTCTTTCTGATAGAGGCATAAAATTCCATTGTGTATATGTACCACATTTTCCTGATCCACTCATCTACTGAGGGCCATCTGGGTTGGTTCCAGATTCTAGCTATGACAAATTATGCTGTGATGAACATTTTTGTGGTGGTGGCTTTAGTGTGATTATGTTTGTGGTCTTTTGGATAGATACCCAAAAGTGGGGCTGCTGGGTTATAGGGGAGCTCTATGTTTAGCCTTCTGAGGAATCTCCATACCGCTTGACAGAGTGGCTGAACCAGTTTACATTCCCACCAACAATGAAGTAGGGTTCCCTTTTAGCCATGTCCCCTCCAACAGTTGTTATTGTTAGTTTCCCTGATATAGGACATTCTTACTTGGGTGAGATGGAATCTCAATGTTGTTTTGATTTGCATTTCTTTATGGCCAGTGAGCAGTTCGAGTTTTTAAAAAAGAAAAAATCTAATGGGGAAACCTTGAACATTTTAATAACAGGCACATGTAATTGGAGAGCTTTATCTTCTATCACTCTACTTAATGGATTATTGTTGGAAAATGAGTGGTTCTTTTCAATGCTATGCTTTTCTTTGTTATAAGAATATGTAAACTCCTTTCAATATTTTTGCCATTGTAATTGGTAGACACTAACTCAGAATTAAGATCAGGTGTTCAGTTCTAAGTTCTTTCAAGGTTGCTTTCAGAGAAACTGCTTTGATAATACAACTATTATCTCTCATTTAAAAATAAGTAATGATTTAGTGTTATTAGAGCATATGAGACATATATGCCCAATGGAACACAAATATTAAATTCAGTATACTCAGTAGTAAAATTCATTTTTTGGTACCAGTACAAGTGCTTGCAATTAAGATCTAAATTTTGCCCCTTAACATTTTTCGTTAATCCTTCTGGTGCTCTACCTCTTGAGCAACCACTCCAATTCTGGATTCTCGGTGGTTCAAGAATTTTGTGGACTTTCCTTACCCAATATTACTTGAACTTTTGTCTTTAGATCTCCCCTTCCTGCATTGCTAGGATTATAAATGCAAATTATGAGCACCTGGCTTGCAGACTTCATTCCTAAGAAGCTATAAGAGAGCCAATGGTAGCAAATAGAATAATGCAACATATTCATCATCATTTCCAAAAATCACATTTTAATTATTATGGATTTTGTCTCCAGATTAGTCAAATAGTGTAAAGTAATTACATGCCCCTGGCCTTCATCCTTAAAGTGTGATATGGTGGCGATGGATCTAGATGAATTTTTACCTTGACAAATTTCTGATTCCTTATAAACAGAGGATAAATATCTGTTTTCAAGTCTATATTTTAGAAAAGTTGTGGGATCTGTTATATCATTAGCCATTTCAGAGGACAGTTATGACTAAAATAAGTAAAGCACCCCACCATTATAGCTCCAAATTCAGACTACCATTTCCATTGATGCCATTGTTACAGTTCTTGTTCTTCTCCTTTATCTTCCTGATTGTTTGCTTCATTTTCTAACGTTCCCAGAGGTTTTTCCATGTTTTTCATCTTGGCTAGAGGAGAAGGTTTCTTTCTGGCCACTTTCTGTAAATAGATTATAATGTTGGGTTATGACAACAGTATAGTTTCAGGTAGAATAATTTTATTAAAATAGCCTCAATGGTTACTTCAACTATCTTCAATCTACTGTGATTTATCATACTGTTATCAGAAAAAGAGTAATATGGAGTGACATAGCAGATATTTATATATTTTGAGCTGAGAACACCATAGTGAAGGTATAGAGTGGTTGCTGAAAGCAGCTAAGGGAAGGTAGTAACCATTATGACATCAGCATTCACCGCTTCCTACGACCGCCTCTTAGAATCCTCTGAGGTATCGTCTCTATAGTTACAAAGTTCTTGTCTCAGAGCAGTTTTGATGTGAATCCTGCCCCTGCTTTGACATTTAAAACCCTCAAGGTTGGACATCTGGAATGAGAGTTTCAGTCTTCTGTTGATGAGTATATCTCAAGTCAGAAGTGGGTAAGTACGAAGTGAATACTGCTGGGCTCATCCTCAATACACCATGGACCAGATGAGAGCTGGACCAACCTAAAATGATAACCCAGTCTCCATTCAAACTCCATCTACGATGAGAATATGTGAGTATTCCTTCTGTCTTCCTGCCTAAAATTGTAGAAATGTGTTTTATCTGGAGAAAACATGTCTATTTCAGCTTCCAGAGGTCTTTGAACCCCAGGATCAGAGTAAATTTACAATGCCATATAAATAGGTAAATGTGGAATATAATTAAGAAAACAGTAGTAGAGCTATAGATATCCCAAGGATTGGAATTACCAATACAATGAAATAGCTATTTTAAATAAAGGAAACAATATGAAAATGTGTACAGAATGCAAGTTAATGAAAAGAATTTAAGCAGAGAAATGTAATTTCTAGAAAGAACTGTGTAAACTTTCTAGTATATGAAATTCAGGTAATATAAAATGAGCCTAAATTTAAAAGCAGATAAAATAAATATATCAAGTATATCACTGAGAAAAAAATTAAAAGTACAAAGGTTGGACATGGTAATACCTTTATTCCCAGATACTCACTAACCTGAAGTAGGACCTGATATCTGCCGCCACAAGAGAGCTAGATTTCATCTGAAAATAAAACTAAATGCAAAAGTGGTAAGTATATAGGTTGAGGGATTGAGAAATTTCTAGGAACCATGAGGCTCTAAGCTCACACCTCAGTGCCACCAAAAATCAGAAGAAAATAATAGATCAAATATGTATTATTTAAAAAATGATCAAATATTTGTGCAATTTGTGTATTGGGGAAGACCAGATGGAGAAAATACAGTATTTGAAAAGATTGTATCTATAAACTGATGAGTATTCCAAAGCGTGGAAAAGATATAAACCACATATTCAAGAATCTCAGTGAGTGTAAATTGAATGAATGCAATGAAAACATATCCTAAGAAAGTAGAGCTGAGAGTAAAAATTTAAAACAATCTTCAATCTTATGAAATAAAGTACATAAAAATGCAAAACTCCGATTCTAGTATGGGTGGAAGACTTCTATCTAATGGGGTTCATGATAATTTTATCCATCCATAATGGAAATCAGTCTCAGTCCCTCATAAAACTATAAATATATTTATGACATGAATCAGTGCCACTACCTTGTGAGATTAATGTCCACTGCATGCATATGCATAATGTGTCTAAATAAACCCTTTGGACAGCTATCATGTGCTACTAAGAACTTAAAAAATAAGCAATAAAATCCTGTATAATATAATGAGTATGCAAGTATAATAGATGAGTGGCAACATCATTAGGAAGTTTTTTTTTCCTTCTGCTATTTTACAGTACATATGCTGTTTAGTCCTTCATTTATACTGTGATGCATAATTTCAGATCCCCAGTGCATGATGATCAGTATAATGTACATCCAACGCTCGAGCCTTATACAGAATACCTTCACTCCTCTTGAATTAGCTCTCTTCTCCACGGCCTTTGAGGTCTGTGCATGGAATTTCATTCTACTATACTTTGACAAGCAAAAAACATAGAGTTGATTTTGGTGTCCATTGAGCCTTGTGATAGAGAAGTCTTCTTTCCATTACCACATGTTCTCAGACCAGTGCATCATGGGGAAACAATCTTGATCTATGTAAGCATGTTGAGTGTTGAGTAAAAATGAGCATTTTGAAGCTGAAAGTTAAGAATGCAAAGGTGCAAATCAACTTCTGCATTGACCTTGACTTATTATTATTGTTTTGTTCAACAGTAGTGAAGGAATGCATTTGTAGAGGCCTCTGCACTTGAAACCTGCTTGGGTCAACCAGTGACGTTCTGTAGCTATTATGGGCATTGGGTGTGTGAAGAGATTCTCTGGGTGTGATGCCTGGCTGACAACTCACTAGCATATATTGTTTTTTCTGGGCATATTCTGTGGCCCTTGACATGGCATCCTTTGATGCAATCCAGTTTCATCATCCTGAATGGATTTAAGGCAAATAGTTTCTTAAGACAGATATTGGACCAAATATATACAAGTAACTTCATCCCTGGAGCATCAATATCTGTCATCTTGGGGAGTATCATGGTGCCTGAGATGAAGAAGAAGAATCTGTAAACATGTTTTCCAACCCATGTTTTTCTCCTGGATTCAAATGTTCAGATGCAGAGCCCCAGGGAAGAGTGTTACACATTTTTCTTAAGTACTCACAAAAGGTTTCAATGAAAGAATGTGGCTTATAATGTACATCTGTGAATAAAAAGACACACATAAAAAATATATACACCTAACCCTATGGGCATAACTTCCAGCTAGAATTTCAGCTTGGCAAATGTTTCAGGCATGTGTCCTTTAACTTTCATACTCCTTCCTCTCCAGTTTCCTCTCTCTGTCAGGTCCTTGGCTGGCATTAGCTGCATTTCCACAATGAAGCACCAGGTGCACATGGATGGAGATGTGATGATTGCTGGGTTTTTTCCTCTCTACACTTTGTAAACTGATAGAAGTAACAGTGATGCTTCTAGGCAACAAGAGAACAAGCCATAAGTGAGTCAGTATTTTATGTCCATGAACTGTTTTTGTTCTCAGTGTGGGCAAGAGCTGAGGGAACTTGGGTGCACACAACAATATTATTTGTCTTCTGGACTCTAACTTCCAATTCCTATTGCACCTGAAACAGCTCCGTTTCATGATTTTATTTTGCATCTACTGTTGAGTAATTTTCTTTCTGCTCATAGGAGAGGAGTCTGGTTTCCTTCAATGTAGCTTCTTCTTTCCAGGGATACGATTTCTTCACTTTATTCCAGAATGCCTATATTTTCGCAATCTCAGCTGTCACTGCAGAGGATAAAGTGATTACAAACACCTGAGTCAGTAGCATGAGTTTTGTACTAGAAGGCTGCAGGCATATTTCTTTCCCCACAAGCTAGTGCTCTGAGAAGTTTTCTTTGGTAACACTTAAATTTGAGGTCACTGCTTAAACATTCTTATTGTAGGCTAGTGGATCACGATCATAATCCTTACTACTTTAGAATGATATCTGAGGATAGAGATTTCAAGCCAGCCTGGGCATGAACATATGTAAGACTTTTATCTCCAATTATCCAGCCAAAAGCTAGAAGTGGCTCAAGTTGGCAGAGTGCTGACCTAAAGCAAAAAAGCTCAAGGACAGTATCCAGGCTCTGATCTCTCTCTCTGTCTCTCTCTCTCTCTGTCTCTCTCTGTCTGCTCATATAGACACATTGAGTATTATAGTTTCAGCCAATGGATATTTCTGTTACCTACAGATATGAAGAGAACTATGGTCTGGTTAGTAAAATTTTATGCATGCTACAGACTACAGATAGTAATATTTATCCCTAACGTCTTTCTTGTAAATAAGTGGGCCACTGCAATTAGAAATAAGAAGGTGAGCCATTTGATGCACCTCTACATCCACTGATGTTATGACAAGGTTTCTTAATTTGTATACAGTACTTAGTGGAGTTTCTTCTTTTGTTGTTGAGATTTGGCGCTATCCTTATAGTCATGGTCAAGGTAGCACTGGTGGGGTTGGTTAGTTCACAGATAGGAGATGTCTGTGATGTTTAATACATGTTTGTTTCTCCACTGTTTGAGTTCAGGGGGCTGGGACACAATAGAATTCTGAAGCCTTCCTAATATGGGAGTGTGGTTGTTACCCTGACTCCCACTCTTAGAACAACTGAGAAATAGCTAGGTTTTAAGGCCTGGTTGTAGCTTCTAAATTCTAGAGAAAAGATGAATTCTCTAATCCATTTGTTTCCATCCAGTTTTGTGGGTGGTCTCTTTGCCACATTCCAAAAATGGAACATTTCTTAGTGGAGAAAGAGGTTGCCAGCCAGATGCTGTTCTCCAAGAGGGAGATGTTCTTAGTATGGCAATCATGATTCCCAGTGTTGCTTCAGAATTTCCCATCCTGTGGTGAATTTTCTCTGCATCTTACTGTGACTGGTTCAGTTGTTCACTCCCATTGCTACTTTTTTTGAGCAGGATCTTTAAATTGTATAGTGAAGTTAGGTGCTAAGCTACCATAGCCTTTACACAGGTTTCACTGCTCTTATGCAATTAACCTTCGTGTTTAGTGTTTATCTCTGTTAAATTGGGGGGCCACTGGTTGTCAGGAGCCAAACTTGCAGCTAGATTCATTCTCACCTCTGTCTGTGCTGTTATCGCCAGGACAAGCTAGATGCAAGGACATTTGTTCACAGCCACTATCTGGAATTGCTTTGCTATGTCCACACCTTGCTATGTCCACTGGACTACATTCCTATGTTAATCAACCTTATTCTGTGTTTACTGTAATCAAATGTTGCAAACTTCAAAGCCTATTTGTGTTCTTGAATTTTAACAACCCTATGCTATTCCCTGGTTCCAAAACTGCACATAAGCTGGGAGTTAAGAATAAACTTGGCTGCAGTCTTGAGTTACAATCTCGAGGTGCAGACCTCCTGAACCCCATCTTTTGTCTCTTGTCTTCTTTTTCCTCTCATCTATCTTTCTTTTTCTTTAGTCCTCGCCCCCTCAATCAGGATTCCCTCTTCGCTGCCGGCTGGCTCGGCAGGATTGGCAGTGAAGTTAGTTTCTTAGAATCAACCTATGCTTGGCCTAGTGTTTTTTTATTCATTCAGCTATTCTGGCTCCTCCTGATAGAATTTCCTGCATTTCTATTCCTAGTCATTGTTGACAGATCACATCTTCCTATAGCCATCATGTAGTGGGTCTCTAGGTTTACTGAAGTTTCTTCCACTTACTGTCCTTTTAGAGTTCTCAGTGGTTACTATGTGAGTTCAGTACTAGTGTATTTGGGTCATCAGTTTTCATTTGACTGTTATATGTTTTCTGGTACTTAGGGGGCTTAAACAGATTACAACAAGCTATTATGGAATGATGACAACTATCCAGGATGATGTGGATGGAAGTAAAAGAGAAAATGCACACACAAGTAACAGAGGTATATGATCATATATACATAAGTAAATGTACAAAAATGTGAGGATTAAATATTTTCATTTATTTCTAATGAAATGTTTCATTTAGTATTTAAAGATAAAATATTGAAGACACACAAATAAATACAGAAATGGCATTGTATTCCCCTCATTGACTGTGATATTGAACATCCAATTTTACATGGTTCAGTATGTGTCTTGCTTTATAAGAATTATGTATGTGATTTGGCTACTGCATTTAAAATATTAGAACATCCTCAGCTTGCTTTTATAGCTACTTAATAATAAGCATTGCATACTTTTATATATTTATTGTTCATTCATGGCCTCTGTGCAAAGGATTAAAAGACTTTAGCATTGTTGTAGTACAGGTCTTATGGAGATATATTCTCTTAACTATGCTTGCCTTGGAATATCTTTATGCCTTTATCCTTTAAACTCACATCTGGAAGATACCATTGCAAGGTAATCTAAATGTCATGGTGAAATTTTTCTGTTTATTTTATATTTATATCCTGTTTACATTGGAAATTTAAAATTCTGTCATTGCATATTAAAACATACATTTTATTTCAAATTTATTTCTTTATTGTTAAAGTGATGTACAGAGGGGTTACACTTTTATACATAAGGCAATGTGTACATTTCTTATCCACCTTGTTACCTTCTCACTCATTTTTTCCCCTGCTTTCCCCCTCCCAATATCCTTCTCCCTATGAGTTGTACAGTTGTTTTATCCCATCTACTTTGGTAATTATTGCTGTTGCATTGGTTTTTCTTTTATCCTTTATATTTCCATTTTTATATTCTTTTTGCCTTCCCTAGCTCCAATACATATGTATGCAGTAGCAGCCAAACAAGCATTTAATCCATCAAAATCAACACTTCTCCTGAATTTCTATGCTCATTATGCAGATTTATCTTCACGAACTACCAGTTTGTTTTGGCCTTGGCTTTTGCTATTGAAGAGATCAACAAACACCCTGAAATTTTGCATAACTTGACTCTGGGATTTGACATATATGATGTTCAATATGGAACTTGTACACCATTTAAAAATCCCTTCATTTGCATATTTGGGGAGTACAAGACTCCAAACTACAATTGTATGAGAGAAAACAAGCCTACAGCAGTACTTAAAGGACGATCAGGAATAATATCTGCCCAGATTGGGACACTGCTGAATCTCTACGGGTTTCCACAGGTGACCATGGGAGCATTACAGGAATATTAACAAATGTTTAATTTGGTGCCATTTTGGGTGTTAGAAGAGAATGATAAGAAAAGACTGGACTTATGAACCTCTCAAATATTGTGATATCAAGGAGTATGTACTCAAAGAAAATGTGATGTATGGAACAAATATATCCACATATATACATGGCCAATCTCACACTCTATGGTAAACATGGTAGAATTTCATGATGTAAGTTCTTTGATCAACTAACAGACGGTATTTTAAAAATGAACACTAGAAATCTGAAGCATATCTTGTCTGACAGGGGTATGTGTTCAAGGCATGTGGAAAGGGGCAGAGGAATAGGAGTCAAACAGTGAGCAATTATAACATAAGATTCAATGTACATACGTGAAAATGAAACTATGAAAGTAAGGTGATGGAGTTGATATGGATGACAGGAGCTGATTGAAACAGTGACAAAGACCAAGAAGCATTGTATAAACTAATCAATAATGTACAATAATTAAAAACAATTTATAATTCATTTTGTTCAGACTAAAAGTAAAACCTTCTTTTCATCTACTTCTAATTGTTATTTAATATACATCATGTCTGAAATTGTCATGGTTTTATATCTTCACATTCATGAACTGTCCAATTTTCATTCCCTGTAGCTTACCTTTGGACCTTTTGATCATGAGCTAAGTGACCATAACAATTTCCTTGGTCTCTTGTCAGATGGCCCCAGAGGACAGATCTATGGCCACTGCCATGGTCTTATTGCTTCACTTCAGCTGGAACTGGGTGGGACTGTTTACCTTAGAAGATGAGAAGGGCTTGTGGATTCTTCCTTTGTTGAAAGAAGAGATGGCGAAGAACACAGTCTGTGTAGCCTTTGAGATAGTGATTCCAAACCATGCTGTGTCATATATCTTCAAAATCATGGCACGTTACAACCAGATAAACAAATCTTCAGCAAACGTTTTTGTCATATATGGAGATAATGAATCGCTACTATATTTAATGATGTGTGTTGAGAAAATGTTAATAAAAGGCAAAGTGTGCATACTGAACTCACTGTGGGAATTAAGTACAAGAAGGAAATATTTCATTCTAGGATCATCCCATGTCCCTCTCATTTTTTCATACCATCGCCCAGATGTTTCTGGATTCACAGATTTTGTCAAGGCAGTTAACCCTTCCAAATACCCAGAAGACTTTTCGTTGTTTGGCTGTGGTTTCTCTCCTTTAATTACTCAGATTCTGAGTCTGACTGGGAAATGTGGGAGAATTGTCCTCATGAGGCCTCCTTGGATTGGTTGCCTAGGCATAATTTTGACATGACTATGTCTGGACACAGTTAAAATATTTCCCTGCAATTGATCTATTGTTCTCTCTAATGAATATGTAAAAATCCATTGTGAATATGTACCTTGATGCAGATTTCTGTTGTAGAGCATTTGGGCTGTTTCCACAATTTGGTTATTGTGAATTCAGATATAGCATTTCTTTAAAAACTACACAAATACAAACACCTCCTGTTCTGCCAGCCTTAAGTGGAGACAGATAAAGGACTATACACTGGCCTTGAGTTCAAGCCTCACTAGTTGCACATAAAGTAAAAAATAAGAGAATGAGCATATTGAAAACAGATACACTCTCCAATTCCAAATGCAGCTCAGTTTTAAAGAGTGTCAAAGATAAAAATTCTTTTTGGTACTTCTTGATACTATGATAAAGATGTCATAGGATCTGATCTTGGTTCAAGTTGAACAAAGAGAAGAATCTCATATTTTGACCATGTGCCTCTATTGTCATCTTCCCACCACCTCCAAGACTATACCTTATTGTCTTAAAGTGTCTTCAGGAGTTAGAACTTTTCCCCAGGCAGGAAAACCCATGGCGCCCTTCAGTTTAGCACAAAAACAAATCAAAACACACAAAAATGCTATAGTTCAAGTGATAGAACACTTGAGCAAAAATACCCAGGAATAGTGTTCATGCTTTGAGTTCAAATCAATTTTTGCCAGAATTTGCTTTGAACTGACATCCTCAGATGTCAACTTCCCAAGTACCTAGGGTTACAGATAGGAACCACTGGCAAGTAAAAGATATTTTTGTTTTTATGTAATATAAACAAATAAATATAACAACCAGATGCAACTCTGTTTGATTTACAACACCTGGAGAATGGAGGACAATCAGAAACAACATAAATGTACCTGTTGTTTTCTTCACTAATTTGACTTTCCGATTCTATGTCCATCATTTTCAGTCCATAGGAGAGAAAGTCAACCTACAACTTTCCTCTCAAGGCAGTCATCCTCATTATATTTTGTCCTGGAGTTTTAAGTTCAGATGGTATCAAATTTCTCTTATCAGGGTCAATATTCCTTGATCGGATTCAAGGGTAAAACATATCTTCCCCTGAGAGAAGTGAGATGAGTATATCATCAGAGGGGCCAAGGACATCTAAATCTACTGACATAACCTGTTCCAGAGAAGACAAGGGAAAGGGTAAATATGTAAACAAAATCTTAGTTTATTTGTAAAGCATGTATTTCTTTTTTAATTACTTTGTTGCTGTTTTAGAGATGATATTCAGTGGGGTTACCTTTACACGGGTGAGATAATAAGTACATTTCCCTTCCTTTGACTTAGTATCATCTGTTCCCTCATGTGCTCCTATTCCCCCTTTCCTATCGCTGCCCACAAGATAACTGGTTCACATTCATCAATTTCCAGTGCATCTGATGGTCTATGTTGCACTTTTTCCACCTGATTTCCACTGATTCTGTACCTTCCTATCAGCTTTCCTCAGAAGTGCACCGGTACACACCATATATGAGGTAAAGGACACAGTGTCTTCTGAAAACACAAAGACAAATTAAGGAAAAGTCCCTTGTTTCCTTTACTTTGGATTTCATTTTATTCTGTATATTATTTTATAGAAATATGAAGATGCTCTTGAATGTTACAGCCTGGTGATTATCTCCTAAGACTATTCTCTTTTGGTCTTTGTGCATATGGGTGTCTAAAGTCCTGTATACTTTGTCATATCCCACTGCATTTTAAATATAACTTCTGCGTATCAAGTACAATGCATGCCAATTTTTTCTCTGATCTTGGCTTATCTTGCTCAACATGAATTGTTCAAGTTCAAACCATTTTCCTATGAATGACATTATTTTTTCCTTTCTCTTGTTTGTATAAAAATCTTTTGAATATAGGTATAATTCATTCATTGTTGGGCAGTTGTGTTTTTGTATCTTGTTATTATGGCTCTATAGTAGAGCTTGAAATTTGTTATTGTGATAATATCTGTAATTGTTTCTTTTGCCTCAAATTGCTTTGCCAATTCACTCTTTCATTTTTTGATGTGGTTTTTCTGACTTTTTTCCTGTTTTTCAGTGAAGACTTTCAGTGAAGTAAGGACTTATGGGGATTGAATTGAATTTGCATATCATTTTTTGCACTATGGCGATTTTCACAATATTGATTCTACCCCTCCAAAAACATGGAAGATCTTTCCATTTCCTGGTTTTTCTCTTTGAGTTTTATGTTTAGGAGTTTACAGATTTCACTAAATAGATCTTTTACATCTTTGGTCAGGTCAGATGTTTTTAGGCTATAGCAAATGACTTAATGATTTTCTCTTTCTGCTGTTACTTTGATAGCATACAGAAAGACTACTGATTTTTGTGGGTTAATTTTACATCCTGCCAAATAGCTGAAGCAGTGGATTCGTTCTAGGAGTTTGGGAGTGGACTTCTTTGGATTCTTCAGGTATAAGATCATGTCATCTTCAAACAAGGATAGTCAAATTTCTTTCCCTATGTGGATAGCTTTAATATCATTATCTTGCCTTATTGCTAAGAAATTCAGAATTCTATTGAAGAATAGTGGACAGAATGGACATCCTTGCCTTGTTCTTGATTTTAGGAAAAATGGTTTTAGTTTTACCCCATTTAGTATGATATTGAAAGTTCCTTCTATTTCTAATTTTTCTAGAGCTTTTAACATGAATGGATGCTGTACTTTGTGGAAGGCTTTTTCATTGTAGAGGTCCTTCACTTCCTTGGTTAAGTTGATCATAAGCATTTTTGAGGCTATAACAAAAAGAATTACTTTCCTAATTTCAGCCTCTCCCATCTCATTGTCAGCATAGAGAAAAGCTACTGTTTTTTGTGAGTTTGTTTGATACCATTATACTTTTCCAAAGTTTCAGATCATCACGAATAACTTGGGAGTGGAGTCTAAAGGATTCCTTAATATAGGCTCATGTCATGTGCAAAAAGGGAGGGTTTTACTTCTACGTTCCCTGTTTATATCCCCTTTATGTTTGCACCTTGCCTTATTGTTCTACATAGGGCTTCTAATACTATATTGAAGAGGAGTGGAGAGAGCACATATCCTTATCTCTTTCCTGGTTCTAGAGTATTGGTATGAGTTCTGTTTGGAAGCTCTTATATAATTTGGCTGTGAATCTGTCTGAACCTGGGTCCAAGTAAACACACCTACCAGAACTGCAGGGGTAGCCATCCTGAGTTCAGACAAGCTAGCCTTCTCATTATAATCTGTTCAAAAAGATAAAGAAAGACACTACATATTAACACAGGGAAGAATCCAGGAAGAAGACATCACAATGATAAATTAATATTCACCGAACAAAAGAGGCGCTAAATATGTCAAATTCTTTCAGAATGACAGAGCAAGATAGACCAAAATACAATCATAGTGGGAGACTTTAATACTCCACTCTCTCCAAGAGACAGATCCAACACATAGAGGATTAGCAAGGGAGCAGAAGACCTAAGTAACACCATATCACACATGGATCTGACAGATCTGTACAGAGTATTTCATCCTACAGGGACTCAATTCCCATTCTTCTCAGTAGCCCATGGAACATACTCCAAAATACACCATATCATAGTCCACAAAAAGAGACTCAGCAAAAACAAGAGTATTGACATCATCCCATGTACTCTATTTGATCGCAGTGGAATCAAGTTAACCCTCAATAACAAAGGATATCACAGAAATTACACAAATACTTGGAGGCTAAACCCCTAATTCTTATCTAACATTAAGGTCACAGAGCAAATTAAGGATGAATTTAAGGAGTTCTTAAACCACAACGACAATGAAAATACATCACAAAGAATCCTATGGGATACAGCAAAGGCAGTGCTGAGAGGAAAGATCATTGCCATCAGTACACACATTAACAGAATGGAATCAGATCAGGTGAATAACCTCACAATGCAGTTAAATCGAGTGGAGAAACAAGAGAAAATTGAATCTAAAATGACTAGGAGAGAGATCAAAAAAATTAAAGAAGAGATAAATCTGATTGAGAATAGAAAGACGATTCCAAAAATAAATAAAACTAAAACCTGGTTCTTTGAAAAAATAAATAAACTTGACACACCCCTTGCAAGACTAACAAAAAAAGAAGAGACTCATATCTGTAAGATAACAGACTCCACCAGAAAAGTTACAATAAATACACAGGATATTCAAATGATTATAAGGAACTATTTCCAGAAACTTTCCTCACTTTTACGGAGATTGATCAATTCTTTGAGAAGTATAAACTTCCCAAACTGAATCAAGAAGAAATAAGTCAGTTAAATAAACCAAAATCCTACAGCGAGATACAGGATGTAATCAAGCGCCTTCCAACAAAGAAAAGCCCAGGCCTGGATGGATTCACCAATTCTACAAAACCTTCAGTGAGAAGCTAATACCAATATTCCTCAAACTCTTCTGTGAAGTAGAAACAGAGTGAAAAAGCCAAAACTCATTCTATGACGCTAATATCATACTCATCCCCAAACCAGGCAAAGACCAAACAAAAAAAGAGAATTAAAGACCAATATCACTAATGAACACATGCAAAGCTCCTCAACAAAATATTATCTAACAGGATCTAGAAACTGATGAAAAAAATATACATCATGGTCAAGTAGGCTTCATATCACAGACACAAGGATAGTTCAACATCTGCAAATCAATAAATGTAATTCACCACGTCAACAGAGCTAAGTCCAAGAACTACATCATCATCTCAGCTAATGCCCAAATAGCCTTTAACAAAATACAACACCCATACATGTTAAAAGTCCTGGAAAGAATAGGAATAAAGGAAACATTCTTTCAAACAATAAAAGCCATATACGACAGACCAACTGCTAATATCATATTAAATGAGGAGAAACTAAAACCATTTTCCCTAAACTCAGGAACAAGACAAGGATGCCCACTCTCCCCGCTCCTATTCAAGATAGTGCTGGAATCCTTAGGCATAGCAATAAGGCAAGAGGAAGACATCAATGGGATCCACATTGGCAAAGAAGAAATCAAACTATCCCTATTTGCAGATGACTTGATCTTATATCAGAAGGAACAAAAAATCTCAGTCCCCAAGCTCCTAGACCTAATAAACCTTTTTGGCAAAGTAGCAGGATACAAAATCAACCCGCAAAGATCAGCAGCTTTTCTGTACACAAGCAATATACAATCAGAAATGAAATTTATGGAAATAATACCATTTGCAATAGCTAAAAAAGGAATGAATTAGCTAGAGATTAACCTAACTAAAGACCTATTTAATGAGAACTATAAAAATCTAAAAAGGGAAATCAAAGAGGACACGAGGAGATGGAAAGACCTCCCATGCTCATGGGTAGGCAGAATCAATATAGTGAAAATGGCAATATTGCCTAAAATGTTATATAAATTCAGTGCTTCCCCATCAAAATCCCAGCTACATTCTTCACTGAAATAGAGAAAACAACCCATAAATTCATATGGAACAGCAAAAACCCTAGAATAGCCAAAGCAATTCTAGGCAAAAGAAGCAGTGCAAGAAGAATCACAATACCAGACTTCAAGCTCTATTTTAGAGCCATCATAAGTAAAACAACCTGTTACTGGCATAAAAGCAGACCAGAAGACCAGTGGAATAGGATAGAAGACCCAGAAATAAAGCCGCATTCTTACAGTCAGCTTATATTCAACAAAGGAGCTAAGGACATAAAATGGAAAAAACATAGCCTCTTCAACTACTGGTGCAGGAAAAACTATGCAGCCACATGTAGAAAACTCGAAGTGGACCCTAACCTATCACCATGCACCACAATCAAGTCAAAATGGATTAAGGACCTCAACATCAGACCTGAAACCCTGAAACTACTGAATGACAGAGTAGGAAAGACACTAGAACTTATAGGCACAGGAAGGAACTTCCTGAACATAGTCCCAGGGGCACAACAGATAGGGGAGAAACTCAACAAATGGGACTACTACAAAATAAAAAGTTTCTGCACAGATAAAAACACAGCCACCAAACTAGAAAGACAGCCAACCATATGGGAAATGATCTTCACCAGCACAGCAACAGACAAAGGCCTAATATGTGTCATCGACAGAGAACTCAAGAAACTAACTCCCTTCAAACTCAGTAAATAAATTATTAAATGGGCAAAGGAGCTAAAGAGAGACTTCACAGGAGATGAAATAAAAATGGCAAAGAAACCTATGAGGAAATGTTCAACATCCCTGGTAGTAAAGGAAATACAAATAAAAACAACCCTGAAATACCACCTCACTCCAGTTAGAATGGCCTATACTCTGAATTCAGGCAACAACAAATGCTAGAGGGGATGCAGGGAAAGAGGAACCCTTTTCCACTGTTGGCTGGAGTGCAAATTAGTACAACCACCTTGGAGAAAAGTATGGGAGTTCCTCAAAAGCTCAGCATAGACAGTAGAAACCAGATCTGCAAAATAACAAACTTCTTTTCAAATGATATTTCCACATGTGTGGGTCTGTGACGTTACATTATGTATCTAAAACCGAACAACTACTAAACAAACATAAAATGGTCTAGGATAGACCTATCAGAGGATCACAATAGCTGATCAGCTATGTATACATAATAGATAAGATGAGGATAAACAAAAATAACTCCAAGAAGATACAGGAGGATTCTACTGTTGTCTTTACATTTAATGTTCTAGGTGAATTTCCTTTGGCGTATCCTGTGTGGTTATTGTATATGATTTTGGTAACTGGATATTGTATTTATGTCTACTTGATCTAAGGAAGGGAATAAAAAATGAGGGTGTAACAGATATGACAATAAATGTACTCACTACCATTTTATGTAACTGTACCCCCAAAAACACAACACCTTGTCAATGAAATTTAATTAAAATATAAGAATTGAGAATTGAGATGATAGAATAGGAAGAAGACAGAGACAGGGCACAGATAAAAGGAAAGACGACTGTGAGAGATGGGAGAGAAATGGGAGGGAGAGAGAGGTAGAGGAGATAGAGAGAATGTACCTTTTTAACAAGTTGAAGAGCAGATCCTCAAGGGGCCACCTTACCCATTAAGAGTTTTGATTCAAAAAAAAAATAAAAGACTTACAACCCAAAAGGACAAGGACACAAACCAAAGGAAATTCTATGGGAGCAAATCTTCTCCAGGGGACAGAGGTTGTAGCCTTGGGGACCATTGGTGTTGTCAGGGTGTCACTTATATAACCGTGGTACTCGGCTCCCCCCCAATCCCTATTCAGAACCTCATCCTCTTGCGAGATGCTGACTATGGTTGGGCAGATCCTAAGCTACCATCTATCCCTAAATTTTCTCATACTAAGGTTTGGGGATTTAACATAAATCTAGGATTCTAACGGAGAGACATCACAATCCTAATTTCAAATTAGTATGTTCTGTTCATTACAAAATTAAATATATTAGAAATTGCTTTGTGTAACTAATTCCTACTTTTTGACTTTACATTCTCACTCTACTTTCCCTTGGTGTGGTAGATTGACTGTTGGTGTGGCTTATACATCATTCTATGGAAACAGCTAGGGTTGGGGGAATAACTATGTGTGCTCCACATGAGTGTGGTTCACAATTTATGATAAATAAGAAATTATTTTGCAACATCAGTATCATGCAAAATTATACAACTGTATTTGGTATTGATGAAGCATCTTTATTTAGGCTGTGGCTTACTATACTCCAATTCTTAGGATGCAAGCATGGGAAAAAGTAGAGACTGACATTGAATTTGACCGATACACAGTGAGTACTACTCCCACATCTTGACCACACATTATTTGGCGGACAACCTCAGAAAGGGGAGAACATAGCGACTATGAAGGTGAAGCAGAGAAAGAGGCTACCAAAGATCAGAAGAAAATCACAAAACTTTTCCTTAGGAGGTAAATAAAGTTTTATTTGTTTGAATGAGTCTTTCCTACATTATGTGATCTGATTAATAGATCATATCAATCATAGTTAAAATTACTATTTTGAATATGATCCATATGAGAAGTATAAAAACCCTGGGCATTTTGGTATTTATCAAAAGTGAAGGCTTATGGTCTTTATTAGGTAATTAAGACCTCTGGTCACTGTATTTTTCCTTAGGATTGCTGTTCTGGGCAAAGTAAAACCAGAGAATTGACAAAGTGATGCAGTTTCCATGTATTCATAGGTGTTTTTAAATCAAGAGAGAAAGATGGATTACCAAGCGGTTTTATGTTGGATCAAAATCTGGCTGTGTGTCTGGGAAGGTGGCTTAGTGGTAGAGCACTTGCCTAGCATGCATGAAGACCTGGGTCCAATTCCTCAGTAACACGTACATAGAAAAAGCCAGAAGTGGTACTGTGGTTCAAGAGACAGAGAGCTAGCTTTGAACAAAAGAAGCTCAGGGATAGTGTCCAGGCCCTGAGTTCAAACCCCAGGACTGGCAGAAAACAATCTTCCTGTGGAAGAATCACAGAATTTCATTCATATTTACATAAATATTTCCAAAGATGTAATTAATACTCTTCCCACTAGCAGAAAAATCTCTGTTCTCTTGGGTTTGGAATACATGTTCATTCTAATGGAACCCTCAATAATATTTCCAAAGCACTAAGTGCATTTTGCAGTCAAATTGTTCTCATTACTTTTACAGAGCAAAGGAAATCTCACCAATTCTTTCCCCAAATCATAACCCTTGGTGTGCCGGTCTGGATGTGTCTCCACATACCACCCATTCAGTAGAAGAAGCAAACCCGGGTCTCAAGCAACCTGGCCTACTCCAGCCCTGGGCAAGTCAAAGTGCTTCTCTCTTTACTGGGGAGTAAGGCATAGAGTTGTGTGTGGGGCGGTGGGTGTGTCTGTGTGAGAGAGAAGTGTGCATGTGTGTGTTCAAGACAGAAAGAGAGAGGTGAAGAAAGAGAGGCAAAGACAATGGGACAGAGATAGGAGAAAAACATGTTGAGACAAAGAGATATGCAGATGTGGAGACAGAAGCACAGTGATAGAAAAAGACAGAAACAAAGACAGAGACAGGTTGTTGGGCATATACATGGTGTTTGGAATCAGATGACAAATAAATTTTGCATTTTTATCAGGCAGGATTCACAGTTCCTACATAGGCTGTGACAAACTATCCATCTCTTTCAGAGATTCCAAGGCAATCCCAAATGATTACACTTTTAAAATAAGAAGTGTGCTAAATCTTATAAATAATTCCTGGTTGTATAAAAGACCATATCAATAGAAGTTGATGACTTCTATTGTGCCTAGTACTGCCACAGAGAAAAAATTAACTGTATGAATAGTCTTCATAATAAAATAATTCAGTGATATATCTGAATCTTTTTAAAATTTTACTTATTGTTATTGTAAAAGTTATGCTCAGGGGCTGGGGATATAGCCTAGTGGCAAGAGTGCCTGCCTCGGATACACGAGGCCCTAGGTTCGATTCCCCAGCACCACATATACAGAAAACGGCCAGAAGTGGCGCTGTGGCTCAAGTGGCAGAGTGCTAGCCTTGAGCGGGAAGAAGCCAGGGACAGTGCTCAGGCCCTGAGTCCAAGGCCCAGGACTGGCCCCAAAAAAAATGGTACATTTCTTAGTGGAGAAAGAGGTTGCTAGCCAGCTGCTGTTCTCCAAGAGGGAGATGTTTTGGTAACAATAATCTTTGTAGTAGCTCAGCCCTTTGTAGTAACCACCGTTTGTAGTAGTGAAAAATTTATAATAGCCTCCTCCCTCACAGTAGCAACATCCGCAACTTTTTTATTGATATGGATGTTATGCTGTATTAATTTTTACTCTTGAAGTTGTGAATTGATTTGTAACCCTATATAAACCCTGGCCGTCCTAAAATAAAATGTGCATTGGTCCACTCGCCTCTGCATCCCTCGTGGCCTGACTAAGGTTGCAGTTACCCTGGTCCAACAAGTGTCACGGCTGCATTTGTTCACTGTGTTCCCACCAATTGCACACCTCCTGTTGCCCTCCCAAAGACAGATAAAACACCAATTAAGACAAAGGGAAATTAAAACAAAAAACAACAATGAAGGAAGAACAAACAGCAGCAAAAACAACCCCAATTCTTTCCCCTTCCTGGAGTTCCCTTCAATAAATATTATTTTATGCGATCTGTTACACATAGCTATTGCAACTATGTGATCCTCTCCAGAGAATATTCTTCTTTGTTCTCACTGTGTGTGAATAACTAGAGGTCTGCATACTTTATCATGTTCGAGTTACTTTTGTTCCCTTTACTACCCAGTGCAGTCACTGGTAGATTTACAGGCATATTCAGGTTACCAAAAATGAGGGAAATAATACAACCTATATTTATTTGGGTCTGATTTACTTCACTTAATATTATTTTCCCAAGTATTTCCATTTTCCTATGAATGATGCAAAAATCATTTCTGATAAATTTGTAATATATATGTATATATATTTTTTCTTAGTCCCCTTTTCTGTGGAGGGTACATTTGGGCTGATTCTATATCATCGCTATGGTAAGCACTGCTTCAATGAATATGTTTGTACTGGTGACTTTAGTGTGCAATCAGATAAATGCCTAGGAGTTGGATTGCTAGGTCCTAAGGAAGCTCTATATTTATTCTTTTGAGGAACTTCTATCCTCCTTTCCAGAGCAGTCAACAAGTTTGCATTCCCATCAACAATATAGTTGTATTCCTTTCTGGCTACATCCCTTCCAGTATCTGGTATTGATAGTTTTCCTGATAACAACCATTCTAACTGATGTGATTGAGAATCTCAGTGTGTTTTAATTTGCATTACTTTCATGGCCGATTTGACCCTTCAGGTGTCATTGTTCAGTTGTAAGGAAGAGTGAAAAAACCTGTAGTCTATGCTCCCCCATCAGGCTGTTGAAAGACAACATTTCCAAGAAGACCAAATGCCTAAGTAAACTCCGCCAGTTCTGCTCCCATAGAGGAACTTAGGATAGGAATTTCTCCAGCTGTGTTGTGATTTCTATAGCGTCCTCCTTGTTGTCACACACAGAAAGCCAAGTCCCCAATAGGTTTGTTTTTCTTTCTAAGAATATGATCTGCTTCCTTGAAACTTGTGGTATCTCTTAGATTGCAGAAGGGTAAGCAGAGGCTCCTCAACTGCCAGCAACGTTGAAATGAGTGGTATGAACATGACAGAGATTACTAAACCGGTTATTTCCTGTTTTGACATTCATATTCAATACCAGAAATAATCAATATTCTTAATTAGCTAGGGAAATACATAGTTCATTTAGGAGTAAAGAATTTTCTATCCTTAAATCATGCTTCAAACATTTACCCAAAACAAAGCATACATGACAAAGTTAGCCAGAGAAAAAGAAATAAAATGATCCTCTATTCCCCTGTGGTGACTGTTCTCCATCCGTGCTGCTAATCCATACCTGCTAATTCTGGATCTTAAGATTCATTGGAATGGAAAGATTTCAAATCAATCAACTGACATTTAGATTACAGTCAAAGCACAATTACATT